>NC_053501.1:118655257-118875551 GCF_905171775.1 Rana temporaria
CCCCCCCGGATCTGTGTGCCATGCAATCTTCTTTATGGTTTCTCAGCTTTCTGCTTCTATCGTTCCCTGGACGAACTTTTCTGTGGATTTAAACACTTTCCACTTTTCCCAAACCCTCCTGTTTTTGTCCTCTTCTCCTAACTCTCTGCAAGCAAGATACTCCATCTCTTCTATATATTCCACCCTTTCTATCCACTCTTTAATTGATGGCCTCTTTGGGTGTAGCCAATTTTTGGGGATCAAAGCCTTAGCTGCATTTAACAACACTGGGACCAGAGTTGTTCCATATTGTTTTTTTGTTTTTTCAGTTCCGTGAAACAAACAGGTCAGCGGGCTACATAGAATCGTCTCTCCTGTTATTTCTACAATATATTTCAAGATTTCTTTCCAAAATTCCTGCATTCTCGGGCAGTCCCACCATATATGTAGCGTTGTTCCTCTGTCCCTTCTGTTGCTGATCCTTTCTCCCTCCTTCTCCTGCGTTTCCTATTGCTCCTCTGTCCCTCCTGTCGTTGCTCCTCTGTCCCTCCTGTCGTTGCTCCTCTGTCCCTCCTGTCGTTGCTCCTCTGTCCCTCCTGTCGTTGCTCCTCTGCTGCTCCTGTCGTTGCTCCTCTGCCGCTCCTCCTCTGTCCTTTCTGTTGCTGATCCTTTCTCCCTCCTCCTCTGCCTTTCCTATCGCTACTCCTCTGTCCCTCCTGTCGCTGATCCTCTTTCCCTCCTCCTCTGCCTTTCCTGTCGCTGCTCCTCTCTCCCTCCTGTCGTTGCTCCTCTCCCCCTCCTTCTCTAGCGCCCCTGTCGTTGCTCCTCTCTCGCCCCTATTGTTGCTCCTTGTACTGACAATCTACTTTTTTCTCCTTTAGCTTTGTACATCAAGTTGAAGACTTAGGAGACGTTGAAGACACTCAGGAGACTCTGAAGCCCAAGTATAAATTGTTTTGCACATTACAGAAATCCGGAAATATTCCCGATTCTGTTGTTTTGTACTGTATTGTATCCTGTCTGTCACTAGAGGGCAGCAGATCCCGTTCCATAGGACCCCTGGGAGACGTCTTTCAGGGGCCAACTGTTTATAACGTACTCACCCGCTCTCTTAGATCAACCGTTCTGGCGGTCCCTGTCGTGGGTCCCTCTCTGGGTGCAATAACCTCAAAGATGCCTACTTCAGTATTTTCTCTACCCTACTATGGGGGCCACACCATGCCCAGCCCCCCGCCCGAAGCCAACAGCCAGCACTGCTCAACAGGAACCTCCTCAGTATATTTTGTGTGTTCTCCTCCTGGGGCTGATTTACTAAATGAGTGAAGCATGGTGGCTGTTCCTTGCATGTGATTGGGTGTTCTTTGCAAAGTGACTTTTCAGCGCATTCTCTAAACTAAGTGGAAGTTCCCTCTCATATAGTGATCCCATTCTACTCCTTTAGTAAATTAGCCCCACCTGTTATTTATGACTCCTCCCACTGACTGTATTAATATTTGTTTATTTTTATGGTATGTACATTTTATGTTAAGTGAATAAATACAGAAAATATTTCACAGCATTTCAATTGTTGCAAATGCCTATATTTTATCTTCTTTAGTGCGGTCACATGACCGTTCTCCTGCACTGTTCGATAGGTGGGCGGAGTGAACTGGTAACATGTGACGCATCTTGCCTGTAGTCGCAATTGCAGTGTTACCCGTCCTTGCCCAGGGGCTCCACAAAGCCGTTTGGTGCCCTTGCAGTCACTTAGACTCGTTAAGTAAATAATGTATAAAAGATTAAAATATCACTTAAAAATTTAAAAAAAGAATAGAAATAATTCTTTTCTGTAATTGCCAAAAAACCTGTATAATAATAATAATAATAATAATAATAATAATAATAAGAGGGAGAGACCAAGCAAGTTTTACCTTGCATAAAGAAATGGATTGTATTATCTGAGAGACAGTAGCCACAAATGTTATTCAGTGGATGAAAAACACGTAATCAGTTTGGTTAGGCCGCAACATAAGAGGAAGAGATGAGGCAAGTTTTATCTTGCAATACAAATCGGAGTCTATTATGTCAGAGACATCAGACATGAATATTGCACAGTGACTGGAGATTATGTAAACCGCTTCATTAGGCTACAATAAACCAGGCAGGTTTATTATCTGATAGACATCAGCCATAAATATTGTAAACAAATAAGCAGTTTGGTTAGGCTTCAATATAAGAGGCCAGACAGGTTAAATCTTGCTATAAAAGTTTGAGGGAATTATCTGGGAGGCAGTAGTTGCAAATATTGTTCAGTGGATGGACAGTATGTAAACCGCTTCATTAGGGCTTCAGTCTAAGTGGGAGAGACCAGGCAATACAAATTGGATTGTATTATCCGATAGACATCGGCCACAAATGTGGCTGGAAACCATGTAAGCAGTTTGGTTAGGCTTCAATATAAAAGGGAGAGACCAGACAGGTTTATCTTGCAATACAAATTACATGGCATTACCCAAGAGACAATAGTTCATAATTTTGTTCAGTGGCTGGACAGTATGTAAACCACTGAGGCCGCAATCTGCAAGGGAGAGACCAGGCAGATTTTTACTTGCAATATAAATTAGAGGGTATTATCTGAGAGGCAATCGCCAGAAATATTGTCCAGTGGCTGGAAAACTCATAAGCAGTTTGGGTAGGCTTCAATATAAGAGGGAGAGGTCAGACAGGTTTAATCTTGCAATAAAAATCTGAGGCAATTATCTGGGAGGCAGTAGTTGCAAATATTATTCAGTGGCTGGACAGTATGTAAACCGCTTCATTAGGGCCTCAATCTAAGAGGTAGAAATCAGGCAGGTTTCATCTAGTTATAAATATTACAATGTCTTATCTGAGAGACAATAGCCACAAATATTGTCCAGTGACTGGCAGTATGTAAACCACTTCATTAGCCCTCAGTCTAAGAGGGAGAGACAAGGTGGGTTTTTTCTAGTAATGGACATTGGAATGCCTTAGCTGAGAGACAATAGTTGCAAATATTGTTCAGTGGCTGGACACACGGTCGGAATATCTGACAGAGAAAGTCCGATGGGAGCTTTTCGTCGGATATTCCGACCGTGTGTATGCCCCATCTGACTTTTTCTGTCGGAATTACCGACGGACTTGGAGAGCAGGTTCTCTATTTTTCCGTCAGAAATTTCGACTGAGTTTTTCCTGTTGGAAAGTCCGCCCGTGTGTACGCGGCATATGTAAACAACTTTGTTAGGCCGCAATCTAAAAAGTAGAGACCAGGCAGATCTGGGGGAGAAGAGAGAGATGAGGCAGGATTTATCTTGAAGTTGAAATTAAAGTGTATTATCTTAGAGACAACAGACACAAATATCATACAGTGGCTGGATAGTCTGTAAGCAGATTTATTAGACTGCAATAATTCACTGGTCCTTGAACCTGAAACATGCAGGACTTGTCTGGACCCCATGGCAGCGCTGAACCTGATCCCTACAGCATACGTTGGACACACCCCTGATGAGTCGGACCTAGAGCTGTCCAATCAGTTCATTCTCCCTGCTCAATAGATGTTTGGTATCTATTTACTCGGCGTAACATCATCTCTTATATTTTCTTTAAAAATGGGGGGGGGGGGGGGGTGCGTTAAAATACACCTTTTTTATTTTATTTTTTTCCCAAAAAGTTGCATTTGAAAAACCATGTGACATACAAAACTTGCAACGACCGCCATTTTATTTTCTAGGACAGTGATTGCGACCCTTGGCTCCCCAGATGTTTTGGAACTGCGTTTCCCACGATGCGTAACTACACTACAGAGTGCATGAGCATCATGGGAAATGTAGTTCCGAAAACATCCGGGGTGCCAAGGTTCGTCATCACTGCCCTAGGGGGGGCCTCTGCTTTAAATACTGATTGTTACATGGAAGCAAAAAAGTGCCAGGAAAGCGGGTGGAAATGGAAAAGGGGGGGGTGCAGTGATGAGGGAGGCGTGGTGCGCAGACGTAACACACGCCCTATTCTATGAGGCAATAAGGCAGCGCATGATTGGATATGAAGTTTTCCGGATGGTCACATGATGCTACAGGAAGTAATGGGCTCGGAGTGTATTTTTTTTTTTTTTTAAGGGTGCGGTGAACATTGGAAAGCTGCCATGGATGAGGTAAGTGAACGCCCTCTGTAGGGTGTTCGCAGGCAGTTATGCAGATTTGTCATCTGTTTGGCGCCCCCCCCCCCCCCACATAGCTGGTAACAACCTGTCCGGGTGTGGGGTGATGGTGCAAAATGGGAGAAGGGAGAGCCCTACAGAAAAAGGGACACTACAAGTCCCAGAACATCCCCCTAGAACTGAACTACAAGTCCCAGAAGACCAGAGCCGAACTACAAGTCCCAGGAGTACCAAAGCTGAACTACAAGTCCCAGGAGGACCAGAGCTGAACTACAAGTGCCAGGAGTACCAGAATTGAACTACAGGACCCAGGGGGACCAGAACTGAACTACAAGTCCCAGGAGGACCAAAGCCGAACTACAAGTCCCAGGAGGACCAGAGCCAAACTACAAGTACCAGGAGGACCAGAACTGAACTACAGGACCCAGGAGTACCAGAGCTGGACTACAATTCCCAGGAGTACCAGAGCTGGACTACAACTCCCAGGAGGACCAGAACTGAACTACAGGACCCAGGAGAAGCAGAGCTGAACTACAAGTCCCAGAGCTGAACTACAACTCCCAGGAGGACCAGAACTGAACTACAAGTCCCAGGAGGACCAGAGCTGAACTACAAGTCCCAGGAGGACCAGAACTGAACTACAGGACCCAGGAGTACCAGAACTGAACTACAAGTCCCAGGAGGACAAGAACTGAACTACAGGACCCAGGAGTACCAGAACTGAACTACAGGACCCAGGAGTACTACAGCTGAACTACAAGTCCCAGGAGGACCAGAAAAACTACAAGTCCCAGGAGTATCAGAACAACTACAAGTCTCAGCCATGCCTACAAGCTCCAGAATCCAGGCCATGGTCTGCTGGGAGTTGTAGTTCCCTTGTGCACTATGTAATATGAATGAATGCATGAATAGCCCGCCCTGACCACCTCCCCCCCCAGTCCCAGCAATGTCCCGCTTCCCCGCTCACACTTGTCCCTGTGTCCGGAGACATTTTCCTGAAGCCTACGCTGAAAATGAAAGGGCTGGGGCCACAACAACATGGCTGCCACAACAGTGTGCGACACACGAGAGAGCCGCGGCCTCTGGCGGTGATACTTCTACCTGAGCGGCGGGTCACTAGAGGCCGCCCACATCTTTATGTTCTATCCAGTGTGGCGGCCATGTTGTTGTAGCTCCGGCTCCCTTATCTCCAGGTGGAGGCCTCAGGAAAATGTCTCCGGAGACAGGGACAGGTGTCAGCTGGGAACTGTAATTGAATGAGCGGATAGGGAGGACAGAGTGCACTGTGCAGGGAAGACAGAACAGGTGAGGAGGGGGGCAGGGGGAGCTCTTCATTCATATACAGCTACAGGGTAACTACAACTCCCAGCAGGCCATGGGCTGGACTCTGGAGCTTGTAGGTCAGCTCTGGTCCCCCTGGGACTTGTAGTTCGGCTCTGGTGCTCCTGGGACTTGTAGTTCAGCTCTGGTCCTCCTGGGACTTGTAGTTTGGCTCTGGTACTTGTAGTCCAGCTCTGGTCCCCCTGGGACTTGTAGTTCAGCTCTGGTCCTCCTGGGACTTGTAGTCCAGCTCTGGTCCTCCTGGGACTTGTAGTTTGGCTCTGGTACTTGTAGTCCAGCTCTGGTCCCCCTGGGACTTGTAGTTCAGCTCTGGTGCTCCTGGGACTTGTAGTTCAGTTCTGGGACTTGGTGTACTCCGGTGTGGGGGAGGGGAGGGTACACAGGACATGCTGGGATATGTAGTGTTCGGGGGCGGAGCTCATGATGACTCTTCCTGTATTTGTATCAATCACATGGACTTTGTACAGCTCCACAGACCGTGTTGGCGATATACCTCTCCTCCATGACCTGTGCACCTGGTAGCCCCTCCCCCTCCTGTGTAAAGGTCTCATTGTCTGATCCGTGTCACCGATGTATGGTCATGTGACGTGCGCTGGCCCCTCCCCCGCTCAGGTGATGTATAGACTTCCCGGTGTCCCCGTCTTATCACTTCCTGTCTCCTCTCACAGGCACCATGCTGTACGGACTCGACAGGATCCTCCGGGGTCACCGAACCTCCGCCGGGGCGCAGAGCGATCGCCGCTTCTCCGTGAGTACTGATTGGTGGGTGATGGGATTAACCCCTCACTGTGTCCCCAGTTGGGGGGAGGGGCATTTCATCTGTTGCCACTGTAAGAGCCTGCTCCCTCCCCCCCCCCCCAGGAGCCGGTACTGCAGCGCTGCCCACACACTGAACCTGGGGGGCGGTGATCAGATGACAGAAATCTGCCCCTCGTAGGCGGGGCTCTGCACACTGTGTAACCAATAATGTTACATGATGATACAAAACACATAAGAGGGCGTGTCTCTGATATCCGCAGGCCGCCCCCTGCTGTGCGAAACCGGAACCGCGGGACTACTCCCTGCCCAACCCCACCTGGAGCCCCGACACCAAGAGACTCTACGAGGAGCTGAGCCGAGACCGGAGCTGGAGGAGACTTCCCTCCTACGACTCCCACCTCCACCACCGGGCCGGTGAGAGATCATGTGACCACAGGGGGGGAGGGGACATTAGAGTGTAAGCTCCTCTGTACAGAGACTGATGTGATGTGGGAGGGGGGGACATTAGAGTGTAAGCTCCTCTGGTACAGAGACTGATGTGACTGTGGGGGGAGGGGACATTAGAGTGTAAGCTCCTCTGTACAGAGACTGATGTGATGTGGGGGGGAGGGGACATTAGAGTGTAAGCGCCTCTGTACAGAGACCGATGTGACTGTGGGGGGAGGGGACATTGGAGTGTAAGCGCCTCTGTACAGAGACCGATGTGACTGTGGGGGGAGGGGACATTAGAGTGTAAGCTCCTCTGTACAGAGACTGATGTGACTGTGGGGGGGAGGGGACATTAGAGTGTAAGCTCCTCTGTACAGAGACTGATGAGACTGTAGGGGGAGGGGACATTAGAGTGTAGGCTCTTCTGGTGACCTCTGACCTCTGTACAGGTATGTCTCCAGAGGTAGACGGGAAAACTCGCCTCTTCACCAGGAACCTTGACCAGGACGGAGTCGGCTTCGAGTATTGTATGTTCTATAACGAGGCGGAGAAGAGGACGCTTTGCATATTCCAGCCCGGGCCCTATACAGAGGGCCCCAAAGGGTGAGCATTCTTTTTTTTTTTTTTCCCCAGTCCGTCCTTCCCAGAATCCTCTTGGTTTCTTGGCCATCTTGTTCTGCCTCCACCTCTCCCCCTCTTTTGTCTTCTTCTAGGTACGCACACGGAGGTTGCATCGCCACCATCATAGACGAGACGGCGGGGACGGTAATTGAATACAGCAGCGGAGCGTCCGTGACGGCCAACCTGAACATCAACTATCGCAAGTAAGTGGATAGGAGCTACCTGACCGGGTTGGCTTTGATTGGAGGAAGGAGATTGTATGATGAGGTTGTAATGGGTGTGGCCAGCATTGGGTTTTATCAGCCATGTCAAGTGAAATAAGAAATAGAGGGAAGTCGCATTCAGGGGCCCCTCGGGGCCACTTAGGAGATCATGAAGATAATGGTGATGGGGGCAGGGGGGGGTGTGGTAGTGATCGGAGAAGAATGATGATATTGGGGAGAGTAATTGATGAAACCGGAGAGGTGTGATGAGGTTCTCTTTGTGTCTGTAGTCCGATTCCTCTGGGAGCTACAGTCCTCATAGACTGCCGAGTGGAGAAGGTAGACGGCCGCAAAGTCTTCACCAGCTGTCAGGTCCGCAGTCATGATGACACCGTGCTTCACAACGAGGCCACCGGTGAGGAAATCTTCATCTCTTCTCTGCTGCTCCTGTTATTATTCCTCCGTCCCTCCTGTCGCTCCCCCCTCCTCCGTCCCTCCTGTCGCTCCTCCGTCCCTCCTGTCGCTCCTCCGTCCCTCCTGTCGCTCCTCCGTCCCTCCTGTCGCTCCTCCTGTCGCTCCCCCCTCCTCCGTCCCTCCTGTCGCCCCTCCCCGTCGCTCCCCCCCTCCTCCGTCCCTCCTGTCGCTCCTCCGCCCCTCCTCCGTCGCGCCCCTCCTCCGTCGCTCCCCCCCTCCTGTCGCTCCCCCCCTCCTCCGTCGCTCCCCCCCCTCCTCCTCTGTCCCTTCTGTCGCTCCCCCCCTCCTCCTCTGTCCCTCCTGTCGCTCCCCCCCTCCTCCGTCGCTCCCCCCCTCCTCCTGTCGCTCCCCCCTCCTCCGTCCCTCCCCCCCTTCTCCGTCCCTCCTGTCGCTCCCCCCCTCCTCCTCTGTCCCTCCTGTCGCTCCCCCCCTCCTCCGTCCCTCCTGTCGCTCCCCCCCTCCTCCGTCCCTCCCCCCCTCCTCCGTCCCTCCTGTCGCTCCCCCCCTCCTCCGTCGCTCCCCCCCTCCTCCGTCGCTCCCCCCTCCTCCTGTCGCTCCCCCCTCCTCCTGTCGCTCCCCCCCTCCTCCTGTCGCTCCCCCCCTCCTCCTGTCGCTCCCCCCCTCCTCCGTCCCTCCCCCCCTCCTCCTTCCCTCCTGTCGCTCCCCCCCTCCTCCGTCCCTCCTGTCGCTCCCCCCCTCCTCCGTCCCTCCTGTCGCTCCCCCCCTCCTCCGTCCCTCCTGTCGCTCCCCCCCTCCTCCGTCCCTCCTGTCGCTCCCCCCCTCCTCCGTCCCTCCTGTCGCTCCCCCCCTCCTCCGTCCCTCCTGTCGCTCCCCCCCTCCTCCGTCCCTCCTGTCGCTCCCCCCCCTCCTCCGTCGTTTCCCCTTCCTCCATCCCTCCTGTCGCTCCCCCCTCCTCTGTCCCTCCTGTCGCTCCCCCTTCCTCTGTCCCTCCTGTCGCTCCCCCTTCCTCTGTCCCTCCTGTCGCTCCCCCTTCCTCTGTCCCTCCTGTCGCTCCCCCTTCCTCCGTCCCTCCTGTCTCTCCCCCTTCCTCCGTCCCTCCTGTCTCTCCCCCTTCCTCCGTCCCTCCTGTCTCTCCCCCTTTCTCCGTCCCTCCTGTCTCTCCCCCTTCCTCCGTCCCTCCTGTCTCTCCCCCTTCCTCCGTCCCTCCTGTCTCTCCCCCTTCCTCCGTCCCTCCTGTCTCTCCCCCTTCCTCCGTCCCTCCTGTCTCTCCCCCTTCCTCCGTCCCTCCTGTCTCTCCCCCTTCCTCCGTCCCTCCTGTCTCTCCCCCTCTTCCTCCTGTCGCTCCCCCCTTCCTCCGTCCCTCCTGTCTCTCCCCCTTCCTCCGTCCCTCCTGTCTCTCCCCCTTTCTCTGTCCCTCCTGTCTCTCCCCCTTTCTCTGTCCCTCCTGTCTCTCCCCCTTCCTCCGTCCCTCCTGTCTCTCCCCCTTCCTCCGTCCCTCCTGTCTCTCCCCCTTCCTCCGTCCCTCCTGTCTCTCCCCCTTCCTCCGTCCCTCCCCCTTCCTCCGTCCCTCCTGTCTCTCCCCCTTCCTCCTGTCGCTCCCCCTTCCTCCGTCCCTCCTGTCCTGCCGATGCGCCTCCTGTTACTCCTCCTCTGCTTTTCTTTACTTCCTGCGTCTGCTCCTCCCGTCCCTCCTCCCGTCCCTCCTTGCGTCTGCTTCTCCCGTCCCTCCTTGCGTCTGCTTCTCCCGTCCCTCCTTGCGTCTGCTCCTCCCCGTCCCTCCTTGCGTCTGCTCCTCCCGTCCCTCCTTGCGTCTGCTCCTCCCGTCCCTCCTTGCGTCTGCTCCTCCCCGTCCCTCCTTGCGTCTGCTCCTCCCCGTCCCTCCTTGCGTCTGCTCCTCCCCGTCCCTCCTTGCGTCTGCTCCTCCCCGTCCCTCCTTGCGTCTGCTCCTCCCCGTCCCTCCTTGCGTCTGCTCCTCCCCGTCCCTCCTTGCGTCTGCTCCTCCCCGTCCCTCCTTGCGTCTGCTCCTCCCCGTCCCTCCTTGCGTCTGCTCCTCCCCGTCCCTCCTTGCGTCTGCTCCTCCCCGTCCCTCCTTGCGTCTGCTCCTCCCGTCCCTCCTTGCGTCTGCTCCTCCCCGTCCCTCCTTGCGTCTGCTCCTCCCGTCCTTTTCTGCGCCTGCTCCTGTCCCTCCTCTCGCTTCTGTCTTTTGTTCTTTCACTCCAGTACTGATAATTCTCCTTTTTTTTTTCCCTCCCCCTTTCAGCTTTGTTCATCACGCCCAAGTCGGGAGGACTTAAAGCCAAACTATAAATTGCTGTATATTACAGACATCTGGAAATATTCCTAATTCCATTGGTTGGCACCTGTAGTGTATCCTGTCTGTCACTAGAGGGCGGCAGATCCTGTATTGTAGGTTTCCTGGGATACCTGCTCTTTATAATGTACTCACGATCTCTCGGAGCAATCGTTCTGTCTGCACTGGAGGATAGTGGTCTCCGCCATGGCGCCCCCCCCCCCCCCCCCTCTGGGTCCAATAACCTCAAACATGCCTACTACAATATAAACTCTAACTTGATATGGGTGCTGCACCGCTCCCCTGAAACCAACGGCCGGCGTTTCAGAACAGGAACCTCGTCAGTACACTCGATGTGTTATCTTCCTGTTAAGGATAAAGCAAATTATAAACCTAGTAACTAAAATACCTAACTAACCAACAAACTATAATACAATATATAAAAAGGCAAAAGGGAAGCGCAAATCAACAAGATTAACTGGAGGTGCAAGGAACAGTCAGGAAGGAGGAGCCAGGACTGGGATCAGAAACATGGAGAGCAGATAGGAGCCAGCAAGGTACAGGGCAGGAGCAATATCAGGCACTTTTTGATTTGGAATAACTCAGCAAGCATGAATCCTGGCTATCGGGCAAATCACAAGCAAGAGAAATGGTAGAGGAGGGACTAAATACCCTCCCAGCAGCCAGCAGATCCCAATGATCAGTCTTTACCTGATGATGGCTGCTGGGAAACTACTTTTTTTTTTTTATCTTTGCATCTATTAAATCTTCTGCACTTGTTGTCTTTTTAACTTTGGACTAGTTTATAAAAAAAAAAAATCAAAACATCAATTAAACATTACAAAAAACAAGTCTATGATTGATTTTTTTTATTACGGTAACTGCTACCATCTATAAAAGAAAAACACCAAGAAGATCACTGCTGCTTCGCTGTTCACATGCACAGAAAAAGTAGGGACATCGGGGGGGCTCAGCTGCTGTGAATCACTCACTTTAAGGGGAGTGGCTTGGCACTGCAGCTATTTCATATCTCTGGATTCTGCATAAGGAAGCTCGTCTATAACGGCAGCCGGGAGCACGCATGTAAAGACGGCTCCGTGGGATCCTGAAAAGGGGACGGGGGCCACTGGAGAACTGAGACCAAGGAAGACTGCATTTTGAGACGTGGAAGTGAAAGCAACAGCAGGCTTAAAACAAAAGCAAGCATGGTGAGTGCAAAGAGGTGCAAGGCTATATGCTTTTTTAAGGTTTAATAAAAAGTAAAAACGGAGCGCACAAAAACACTTCAAAACCACTCAACCCCACATTTCCTCCAATCCCTATATCCCCAGTTATAATAGAGTGTAGTATCTGAGAGACAATAACCAGAAATAATGTTCAGTGGCTGGACAGTATGTAAACTGCTTCATTAAACCGGAGCCGTACCTAAAAGGGGAAGCTCCACTTGTCTGCCCCTCCCCCCCATCTCCGCTGCCACATTTGGCACCTTTTGGGCGAGCCTGGTTTTGACAGGTACCTGCTCCTACTTTCTGGCTTGGTTCACCCCCTCCTTCCTCCTGCAGCTGGCCCATTCAGAAAGCTGCAAGGCTTCCCTGCTAGTTAGCCAAGATGGTGTGGCGCCAGCACCCAAGAGCTTATGGAAGAATCGGCTCAGGCGAGGACACCGCTGGATGCCTGGACAAGTAAGTGCCCTAATAGTAAAAGTCAACAATTAGGCCCCGTACACACGACCGGATCTATCCGCTGGGATTGATCCGCGGATCAGTTCCAGCGGACAAATACGGTCGTCTGTACGGCCTAGCGGATATTTATCCGCGGAGATTCCTCGGCCCGATCGATTTCAAGCGGATATAAATTTCTTAGCATGCTAAGAAATCTATCCGCTTGAATCGGCTCCAGCGGATTGATCCGGTGGTCTGTACAGACTCACCGGATCAATCCGTCCGCTCCCCTCCCTCGCATGCGTTGTAACGATTCGACGCATGCGTGGAAGTACTTACCTTCCGTCAACGGCGCGACACGTCACCGCGGATGAATTCCGCACAGATTTGGATCCGATGGTGTGTACACGCCATCGGATCCAAATCCGGAGGAGGAATCTCCGCTGGAAACGATCCGGCTGATCGTTTCCAGCGGAGATCCGGTGGTGTGTACGTGGCCTAACAGTTTTGGAGCTGCTAACTTTTCATTTTTGCAGGGGGGTGGGGGCAGAACTCCTCTTTAAGCTACATTAACCTATGTAAGAGGGAGAGGTGAGTCAGGTTTTAGCTTGCAATAAATATCCATTATGTGAAAGACACCAGGCACGAGTATTGTACAGTGACTGGCCATTTATGTAAACAGCTTCAATAGGCAGTTATATAAAAGAGGGAGAGACCAGGCAGCTTTTATATTTTAATTCAAATTGAACTGTATTGCCTGTAAAATAATCGCCACAAATACTGTTCAGTGGGTGAAAGACATGTAAGCAGTTTGGTTAGGCTGCAATATAAGAGGGAGAGACCAGGCAAGTTTTATCTTGCAATAAAAAATTAAGAGTGTATTATATGAGAGACATTAGCCACAAATATTGATCAGTGGCTGGACAGCATCTAAGCAGCTTGGTTAGGTTGCAATAAAAGTAGAGAGACCCATAAAAATAGGAATCTATTATGTCAGAGACCTCAGGCATGAATACTGTACAGTGACTGGAGATTATTTAAGCAGCTTCATTAGGCGGCAATATAAAACAGAGATGGATAGGTAGATTCACGTAGAAAGGCTTATCTTTAGGACGGCCTAGCCTAGCCTGTTTAGGCTACACCGCCGTAAATTAGTTAGGCTAGTAGTGATTTTCAAACCACTTACCTGCTAATCTACGGCGGCGTAGCCTCAAACGAGCGGGCGTAAGGGCGCCTAATTCAAATGACTTGGAGGGGGGCGTGTTGTATGGATATGAGGCTTGACCTCACGTTTTTTGACACTGCGCATGCACCGGGCGACTACATTTCCCAGTGCGCATTGCGGCTAAGTACGCCGTAGGGGCCTATTGATTTCGACGTGGACGTAAATCCCGATTCGCGGACGACTTACCCAAACGACGTTAACATTTCGAATTTTGCGGCGGGAACGGCGGCCAAACTTAACATTGGCTAGGCCACTAGAGCATAGCTCTAACTTTAGGCGGCCTATCCCTTACGGAAACGACGTAATTCGACCGCGTAGGCCTGGCGTACGTTCGTGAATCGGCGTATCCCCTCATTTACATAATCTACGCCGGCCGCAATGGAAGCGCCATCTACCGGCCATCAGAAACATTGCAAGCTAAGATAGAACGGCGCAAGCCGGCCTATCTTAGCTTTGTTTTAAGCGTATCTCTGTTTGAGCATACGCTTAAACAAACGCCGGCGTAGATTCAGAGTTAGGTCGGCTTATCTACTGATAAGCCGGCCTAACTCTTTGTGAATCTACCTAGGAATGTCTAGGCAGGTTTTATCTTGCAATAAAAATGAGTGTGTTATCTGAGAGATATCGGCCATGAATATTGCAAACATGTAAGCAGTGTGGTTTTATCTTGCAATAAAAATATAAGAGTGTATTATAAGAGACACGATAGCCAAAAATATTGTTCAGTGGCTGGAAAACATATAAGCAGTTTGATTTAGCCGCAAAAGAAGAGGGAGAGACAGACAGGTTTTATCTTGTAAATTAAAATTAAAGCGGAGGTTCACCCTAAATTTTAACTTTGGCTGTATTAAACCACCAGCCATCGACAATAACTAATCCTTTTTTTTTTTATCGCGGTAAATGAAGCTGTTCCTGTCCTGTCAATCACTTTTCCCCGCGGGAGTGGGCGTGTATCACTATTTCCCCTGACCAGCGCTATGTCTCCTGGGAGTGAGGAGAATCCCAGGAGACGCGCTGTGCTGTAATCCCGCGAGTCACGTGACTCGGCAAGCGGGTCATTTGACGTGGGCGGCAACAAATTCTCCATTTTATTCACCGTATCACGGAAGGACAAGCTGCTGGGCTTCACAGTGCCCACAGTAAAGATGGAAACTTCCATCTTTAGATTTTAAAACATCTCCTTTTTGGGACAAGTGCAATGCTGCGGGCAGAAAAACTGAGAGACACGGGTGCTTATTTGAAGCAGGTAAGAGCGGCAGAAGCATTCCAAAAAAAAAAAACGGAACCCCGCTTTAAGAGTGTTGTCATGGCCTTGCAGTAATACTTTCATGACCTGTCTGTCTCTTACCTTGTCTGTGTATCAGCCTTAGGGCTTGCTCTCTCACACCTGCATGATTAAGTAATCTTCACACATTGTGGCTCCACCCTGGCCTCAACAGGAACCACTATTTAACACTGTGTTCTCCAAGCCTGCCTCGCCGTGCAATATTGTGTGTTGGGTTTCCTGCTTGCCGCGTGCTCTACGTTTGTCTCTGTTACCGTTCTTGGCGTGTTCCCGACCATCCCCGCCTGCTTGTGACCCTGACCTTTTGGCGTGTTCTCGACTATCCCTGCCTGCTTGTGACCCTTGAACTTTTGGCTTGTTCTCCGTTTATCCTTGTCTGCTAGTCGCCCCGACCTTTAGCTTATCCTCCTATAGCCTAGCGTGAGCTGGGAGCCACGACCTGGAGTCAGCTGCAGCATAGTCCATCCTCGCCACTAGATGCTCTGGTGAACACCTGCTGGCTCTTAGACTCCGCGCCCTAGGGAATCTTATGTTCTAGCTCCCTGTGGGATCTGTGTTGGCGCCCCATTAGACCCGCCTTCCTGCACCACCCAGGGATCCATCCGCAGCAGTCAGCCGTAGGGTCCACTATCATAGTGGTGCACTCCTGACCCCAACGGTGTGCATCTGTCACCTGGCCTCACGTGACTTGACAAGTGTATTATATGAGAGACATTCGTCACAAATATTGATCAGTGGCTGGACAGTATCTAAGCAGCTTGGTTAGGCTGCAATAAAAAAAGCGAAAGAGACCAGGCAGGTTGGAGTATATTATCATCGGCCACAAATATTGTACAGTGGCCTGGCATTATGTAAATAGCGTTTTTAGGCTGCGATATAAAAGGGAGAAAACATTGGAATGTCTGATCTGAGAGACGATGGTTGCAATTATTGTTAAAGCGGATGTGCGCTGAAAAAAAAAATATTAAAAGCCAGCAGCTACAAATACTGCAGCGGCTGACTTTTAATATTACGACACTTACCTGTCCTGGAGTCCAGCGCCGTCCGCAGCAGAGGATGAGAGCGATCGCTCGTCACTCTGCTGCCCCCCCCACGCCTTCCTCGGTGAGGGAACCAGGAAGTGAAGCGCTCCGGCTTCACTGTCCGGTTCCCTACGGCGCATGCGCGAGTCGCGCTACGCCTGCCGATTGGCTCCCGCTGTGTACTGGGAGCCGAGTGTTCCCAGAACACAACGGGGGGGGACAGGGGGTGACGTCTGCCCGAGACTGTGTGGCCGGATGTGGATGCAAATACCTGTTTATCTATCTATCTATCTAGTTTACCTATCTGCACCCCCCTGAAAGGTGTCAAATGTGAGACGAGAGGGTTTTTTATCAGCGGGAGTTCCACTAGGGTGGAGCTCCGCTTTAAGTGGCTGGACAGTATGTAAGCAGAGCACTACATATCCCAGCACCTGGGATATGTAGTGCCAGCTTCCCAGCTGCCCTGTGCCCCCTCCTCCCACACCGGAGTACTACATATGACCTGTGTACCACCCCCCCCCCACACCAGAGCACTACAGATCCCAGCATACCCTCCCCTAACACCAGAGCACTACATGTCCCAGCATGCCCTGTGCACCCTCCTCCCACACCGGAGTACTACATATCACAGTATGACCTGAGTACCGCCCCCCCCCCACACCAGAGCACTACAGATCCCAGCATGTCCAGCGTACCCTCCCCCCACACCAGAGCACTACAGATCCCAGCATGTCCAGCGTACCCTCCCCCCACACCAGAGCACTACAGATCCCAGCATGTCCAGCGTACCCTCCCCCCACACCAGAGCACTACATGTCCCAGCATGCCCTGTGCATCCTCCTCCCACACCAGAGTACTACATATCACAGTATGTCCTGTGTACCACCCACACCAGAGCACTACAGATCCCAGCATGCCCTGTGCATCCTCCTCCCACACCGGAGTACTACATATCACAGTATGACCTGTGTACCACCCACACCAGAGCACTACAGATCCCAGCATGCCCTGTGCATCCTCCTCCCACACCAGAGTACTACGTATCACAGTATGACCTGTGTACCACCCCCCCCCCACACCAGAGCACTACAGATCCCAGCATGTCCTGTGCACCCTCCTCCCACACCGGAGTACTACATATCACAGTATGACCTGAGTACCGCCCCCCCCCCCACACCAGAGCACTACAGATCCCAGCATGTCCAGCGTACCCTCCCCCCACACCAGAGCACTACAGATCCCAGCATGTCCAGCGTACCCTCCCCCCACACCAGAGCACTACAGATCCCAGCATGTCCAGCGTACCCTCCCCCCACACCAGAGCACTACATGTCCCAGCATGCCCTGTGCATCCTCCTCCCACACCAGAGTACTACATATCACAGTATGTCCTGTGTACCACCCACACCAGAGCACTACAGATCCCAGCATGCCCTGTGCATCCTCCTCCCACACCAGAGTACTACGTATCACAGTATGACCTGTGTACCACCCCCCCCCACACCAGAGCACTACAGATCCCAGCATGTCCTGTGCACCCTCCTCCCACACCGGAGTACTACATATCACAGTATGACCTGTGTACTGCCCCCCACAACAGAGCACTACAGATCCCAGCATGTCCAGCGTACCCTCCCCCCCACACCGGAGCACTACATATCCCAGCATGCTCCATGTACCCTCCCCCCTCACACCAGAGCACTACATATCCCAGCATGCTCCATGTACCCTCCCCCCTCACACCAGAGCACTACATATCCCATAGAATCGCCCTCCGATCTCTCAGAATTGTACCGACACAGCACTCCTTCCATCCTCCGCGTTCAGGACGTTGTATTTATTATCCCCCCCCCCCCCCCCGATACCACCTTGACAAGAGCATGCTGGGATATGTAGTGCTCCGGTGGGAGGGGAGGGTAAACAGGACATGCTGGGATATGTAGTGCTCCGGTGGGAGGGGAGGGTAAACAGGACATGCTGGGATATGTAGTGCTCCGGTGGGAGGGGAGGGTATACAGGACATGCTGGGATATGTAGTGCTCCGGTGTGGGGGGAGGGTATACAGGACATGCTGGGATATGTAGTGCTCCGGTGTGTGTGGGGAGGGTACACAGGACATGCTGGGATATGTAGTGCTCCGGTGTGGGGGGAGGGGATACAGGACATGCTGGGATATGTAGTGCTCTGGTGTGGGGGGAGGGGATACAGGACATGCTGGGATATGTAGTGCTCCGGTGGGAGGGTAAACAGGACATGCTGGGATATGTAGTGCTCCGGTGGGAGGGGAGGGTAAACAGGACATGCTGGGATATGTAGTGCTCCGGTGGGAGGGGAGGGTAAACAGGACATGCTGGGATATGTAGTGCTCCGGTGTGGGGGGAGGGTATACAGGACATGCTGGGATATGTAGTGCTCCGGTGGGAGGGGAGGGGATACAGGACATGCTGGGATATGTAGTGCTTTGGTGTATGGGAGGGCACACAGGACATGCTGGGATGTGTAGTGCTCCAGTGCTGGGGGAGGGTACACAGGACATGCTGGGATGTGTAGTGCTCCAGTGCTGGGGGAGGGTACACAGGACATGCTGGGATGTGTAGTGCTCCAGTGCTGGGGGAGGGTACACAGGACATGCTGGGATGTGTAGTGCTCCAGTGCTGGGGGAGGGTACACAGGACATGCTGGGATATGTAGTGCTCCGGTGTGGGGGGAGGGGGATACAGGACGTGATGGGATATGTATTGCTCCGATGTGAGGGGAGGGGAGGGTACACAGGCACCGCCATCATCCCTTGGCCTGCCTGGGCAACACTGCCCTGTATTGACCTTTGGGCCACCGTAGCTAAACAACCAGAGAGCTGATCGGAGACTTCCGCACCCAGCCGGGACACGATCGACTGCAACGGATATTCTGACCCACTTTTGTTGGCATCGGGGAAACGAAGACGGGTGAGAGACCGCGGAGATTCCAGCTACTTATTGCGGAACGGTGAGAGCCTTCGGGGCTTTGATGTACGTTTGCCGCCGCTCTCCATATATGGCGCGATCACGCATCGTGTCCCGATGTACCGTGCGCGTCTCTTTTGCGATGTCAATCACGGCTGAGCGATCATTGGGGGACAGCAAATTGCGTGTTACTACGTGCCTGACTGAGCTATTTTTTTTTTCAACCCCCCATTTTTTTTTACCGTCTCTCGTAAATATCCGGAGCAGCCGCCTTTGGACGTTAGCACTTGGACTGGCATAGGACACGCCCCCAGCCACACCCCCTTAAAGGAGAATTAACCCCCAAAAAAAAAGTTAATTAAATCCACAAGGGCTTTATTTTTACCGCTACTATTCCTTT
Source organism: Rana temporaria (assembly GCF_905171775.1). Taxonomy (NCBI): domain Eukaryota; kingdom Metazoa; phylum Chordata; class Amphibia; order Anura; family Ranidae; genus Rana; species Rana temporaria. Next base: position 118,674,000 of record NC_053501.1, read on the forward strand.
TATATTGGCTTTCAAAATGTAAAAAATAAGCGATTTTAGAATTTTCTTTGAAAGCGTGGGAAACACTTTTTGAAAGATAAAAAGTGCATTTTATTTACAATTATAGAGATCAGAGCAACGTGAGGGACGAATGAGGGACATTGCTCCAAATCGGGGACAGCCCCTCGAAATCAGGGACAGTTGGGAGCTCTGGGAATTCCATCAGTTCATGGACATCCGAAATGGACACCCAGGGCCAGATTCAGGTACCGCTGCGCACTTCTTACGGAGGCGCAGTGTCCCGTTTTTGCCCTGCGCCCCCCGCAAATTATCTGCGCTACGCTTCATTCACGAAGCAGTAGCCACGTAATTTGCATGGGCGCTCCTTAAAAATGCCCGGCGTAAGCGCGCGTAATTTAAATGATCCCGTAGGGGGCGTGGATCATTTAAATTAGGCGCGTTCCCGCGCCGAACGTAGTGCGCATGCTCCGTCGGGAAACTTTCCCGACGTGCATTGCGGCAAATGACGTCGCAAGGACGTCATTTGCCTCAAAGTGAACGTAAATGGCGTCCACGCAAACAACGTAAAATTTAAACTTCACGACGCGGGAACGACGGGTATACTTAGCATTGGCTGCCCCTGCTAATAGCAGGAGCAGCCATACGCGAAACCCGACGGACGGAAACGACGTAAACTGCGTACGCAGGGCTTGCGTAGGGTAGTGAATCGGCGTTAGTATGCAATTTGCATACTATGCGCTGACCACTACGGGAACGCCCCCTAGCGGCCATCGTAAGAATGCAGCCTACGATACGACTGGCGTAAGAGCCTTATGCCGCGCATATCTTAGGCTGCAGTCGGCGTATCGAGGTTCCTGAATCAGGAGCATTCGAAACGCCGGCGCAAGTAAGCAATTGCGCTGCGTAACTATGGTTACGCAGACGCAATTGCTACCTGAATCTGGGCCCCAGCAAACAGTATGGCCCGGGTTCACAAAGCACTTACGCCGACGTAGTGCAAATGTGCGCCCGGCGTATCTGTGCGCCGTACCCACAAACTAAGATACGCCTAAAAACAGGCTTAATCCCGCCAACGTAACTTGCCTTGATTAGCCATTCAAATCTGCAAATGAGGAAAATACGGCGATTCACGAACCTGCGCGCGACCGACGCAGGCTACACGAGGTGCGCGTAAGTTGTACGTCCGGCGTAAATTTAAGCCCCATAAAGGAGGTGTAACTCAACAGCAGACATGTAAAGGTCTGCATCAGGGAACACAAGCCGGCGTATTTAACGTAGTTTACGTTGGACGTGTGTCTGGCTGGGCGTAGGTTACGTTCATGGCGTAGGCAGTGATCCGGAGTATCGTAGGTAGTTGGTCCGACGTGGTTGTGAGCATGCGCACGGGGATGCGTCCACAATGCATGCGCAGTTCGTTCAACGTACTTGTCTGGCTATCCAGCCATCATTTGCATGGGGCAAGCCCACTTCCACCTACGCCGGCCTGCGCCTTCGAAATATACGCCATGCCAACGCAGCTTTTGGAGCACTGGCTTCCTGAATTCCATGCTTGCCTCTCTGCGCTGCGTCGGCGTAGCGTACATTGGTTTGCGCTACGGCGGCGCAACGTGCGCCCGCTCTCTGTGATTCCGGGCCTATTAGTCTAATTAGTATGAAATTCCCGGGAATATCCCAATACATAGAGCAGCACCACTCCGTTCCATCCCTGCTGGGTTTGTGTATATATGTGTATGAGTGTGTATATATGAGTGTGAGTGTGTATATATGTGTAGGAGTGTGTATGAGTGTGTATATATGAGTGTGTGTATGTAGGAGTGTGTGTATATATGTGTAGGAGTGTGTGTATATATGTGTTTGAGTGTGTATATGTATGAGTGTGAGTGTGTGTATGTAGGAGTGTGTGTATATATGTGTAGGAGTGTGTGTATATATGTGTAGGAGTGTGTGTGTGTGTGTGTGTGTATGTATGTATGAGTGTGTGTATATATGTGTATGAGTGTGTATATATGAGTGTGTGTATGAGTGTGTATATATGTGTAGGAGTGTGTGTATATATGTGTAGGAGTGTGTGTGTGTGTGTATGTGTATGAGTGTGTGTATATATGTGTAGGAGTGTGTGTGTGTGTGTATGTGTATGAGTGTGTGTATATATGTGTAGGAGAGTGTGTGTGTGTGTGTGTGTGTATATGTATGTATGTATGAGTGTGAGTGTGTATATAAGTGTAGGAGTGTGTGTGTATGTGTATGAGCGTGTGTATATATGTGTAGGAGAGTGTGTGTGTGTATATGTATGTATGTATGAGTGTGAGTGTGTATATATGTGTAGGAGTGTGTGTGTGTGTATATGTGTGTATGTATGAGTGTGAGTGTGTATATATGTGTAGGAGTGTGTGTGTATGTGTATGAGTGTGTGTATATGTATGTGTGAGTGTGTATATATGTGTATGAGTGTGTATATATGTGTAGGAGTGTGTGTATATATGAGTGTCTGTGTGTGTGTATATATGAGTGTGAGTGTGTATATATGAGTGTGTGTGTTTGTATGAGTGTGAATATATATGTATGAGTGTGTATCTGTGTATATATGTGTATACACATACATGCACAAATATACACACTCATATATATACACATACACACTCCTACATATACACACACACATATATATATATATATATATATACACACTCATACACATATATACATACACACACACATATACATGTGTATATATATGTGTGGGGCCCATAGGTCTGGCGCCATATTGTGACAACGTTGTACATTTTTGTATGTGTGTGATTTTTTTTTTTTGTGTTATTTAACATCTAACGGATTATAACTTACCTTTGATACATTAATAAAGCTCATTATTTTACAACTACAGTGGAACCTCGGTTAACGAGTAAAACGCGGTTTCTGAGCGTTTTGAATAACGAGCACATTTTTTTCAATTTTTTTTTTTTTTTAATTCTGACTCGGTTTGCGAGTGTTGTCTCGCAGAATTCAAGCTAATGGGGTGTGCAGTACCGCATTTGGCCAGAGGTGCGGGGGTGCCGGTGACGCTCGCAACGGTTCCAAGCTGTTTGGAAATACTCAAAATCACTCGGAAATACTCAGTCCCCGAGTGTTTCCGAGGCTCCCTGGCGCCACCCCCCCCCCCCCCCCACTTCTGGCCACATGCGGCATCCATTTGCCCCATCACTTCATTTATTCAAGGGTACACAGGACATGCTGGGATATGTAGTGCTCCGGTGTAGGGGAGGGAAGGGCACACAGGACATGCTGGGATATGTAGTACTCCAGTGTGGGGGAGGAGATGCAGGATAATGTATGGTCACGTGACGTGCGCTGGCTCCGCCCCTCTCTGTGTATAAAGGTCTCATGTCACCTCTGTATGGTCACGTGACGTGCGCTGGCCCCTCCCCCTCAATAATGTATAGAATTCCCGGTGTCCCCGTCTCATCCCTCTCCTGTCTCCTCTCACAGGCGCCATGCTGTACGGACTCTCCAGGATCATCCGGGGCGGCGCTGCCATCTGCCGCCACACCGCCGGGACCCAGAGCGAATGCCGCTTCTCCGTGAGTACTGATTGGTGGGTGATGGGGTTAAGCCCTTCGGGTCTGGTATGGATTTTGAGGGGAACGTCAGAGTTAAAAAAAAAGAAAATGGCGTCCGATCCCTCCCAAAATGTATACCGGACCCTTATCCGAGCAAGGGGTCCCGCAGATCCCCCCAAATCACCTTAGGCCATGCGATGGCTACAGCACGGGCTTACTTTGCTGGGAGGGTGTATATTGACATCCTCCCATGGTTGGACTTTCCAGGGGTATGAATACTTTTTCCAGACACTGTATATAGAGGGGTATGAATACTTTTTCCAGACACTGTATATAGAGGGGTATGAATACTTTTTCGAGGCAATGTATATAGAGGGGTATGAATACTTTTCCCAGACACTGTATATAGAGGGGCATGAATACTTTCCCCAGACACTGTATATAGAGGGGCATGAGTACTTTTTCGAGACACTGTATATAGAAGGGTATGAATGCTTTTTCGAGACACTGTATATAGAGGGGCATGAATACTCTTTCCAGACACTGTATATAGAGGGGCATGAGTACTTTTTCCAGACACTGTATATAGAGGGGTGTGAATACTTTTTCCAGACACTGTATATAGAGGGGCATGAATACTCTTTCCAGACACTGTATATAGAGGGGTGTGAATACTTTTTCCAGACACTGTATATAGAGGGGCATGAATACTTTTTCCAGACACTGTATATAGAGGGGTGTGAATACTTTTTCCAGACACTGTATATAGAGGGGTATGAATACTTTTTCCAGGCTCTGTATATAGAGGGGCATGAATACTTTTTCCAGGCTCTGTATATAGAGGGGCATGAATACACTTTCGAGACACTGTATATAGAGGGGTATGAATACTTTTTCCAGGCTCTGTATATAGAGGGGCATGAATACACTTTCGAGACACTGTATATAGAGGGGTGTGAATACTTTTTCCAGACACTGTATATAGAGGGGCATGAATACACTTTCGAGACACTGTATATAGAGGGGTATGAATACTTTTTCCAGGCTCTGTATATAGAGGGGCATGAATACACTTTCGAGACACTGTATATAGAGGGGTATGAATACTTTTTCCAGACACTGTATATAGAGGGGTATGAATACTTTTTCGAGGCAATGTATATAGAGGGGTATGAATACTTTTCCCAGACACTGTATATAGAGGGGCATGAATACTTTCCCCAGACACTGTATATAGAGGGGCATGAGTACTTTTTCGAGACACTGTATATAGAAGGGTATGAATGCTTTTTCGAGACACTGTATATAGAGGGGCATGAATACTCTTTCCAGACACTGTATATAGAGGGGCATGAATACTCTTTCCAGACACTGTATATAGAGGGGCATGAATACTTTTTCCAGACACTGTATATAGAGGGGTGTGAATACTTTTTCCAGACACTGTATATAGAGGGGCATGAATACTCTTTCCAGACACTGTATATAGAGGGGTGTGAATACTTTTTCCAGACACTGTATATAGAGGGGCATGAATACTTTTTCCAGACACTGTATATAGAGGGGTGTGAATACTTTTTCCAGACACTGTATATAGAGGGGTATGAATACTTTTTCCAGGCTCTGTATATAGAGGGGCATGAATACTTTTTCCAGGCTCTGTATATAGAGGGGCATGAATACACTTTCGAGACACTGTATATAGAGGGGTGTGAATACTTTTTCCAGACACTGTATATAGAGGGGCATGAATACACTTTCGAGACACTGTATATAGAGGGGCATGAATACTTTTTCCAGGCTCTGTATATAGAGGGGCATGAATACACTTTCGAGACACTGGAAAAAGTATTCACACCCCTCTATATACAGTGTCTCGAAAGTGTATTCATGCCCCTCTATATACAGAGCCTGGAAAAAGTATTCATACCCCTCTATATACAGTGTCTCGAAAGTGTATTCATGCCCCTCTATATACAGTGTCTGGAAAAAGTATTCACACCCCTCTATATACAGTGTCTCGAAAGTGTATTCATGCCCCTCTATATACAGAGCCTGGAAAAAGTATTCATACCCCTCTATATACAGTGTCTCGAAAGTGTATTCATGCCCCTCTATATACAGTGTCTGGAAAAAGTATTCACACCCCTCTATATACAGTGTCTCGAAAGTGTATTCATGCCCCTCTATATACAGAGCCTGGAAAAAGTATTCATACCCCTCTATATACAGTGCCTCGAAAGTGTATTCATGCCCCTCTATATACAGTGTCTGGAAAAAGTATTCACACCCCTCTATATACAGACACTGTATATAGAGGGGCATGAATACTTTTTCCAGGCTCTGTATATAGAGGGGCATGAATACACTTTCGAGACACTGTATATAGAGGGGTATGAATACTTTTTCCAGGCTCTGTATATAGAGGGGTATGAATACTTTTTCGAGACACTGTATATAGAGGGGTGTGAATACTTTTTCCAGACACTGTATATAGAGAGGCATGAATACTTTTTCGAGACACTGTATATAGAGGGGTGTGAATGCTTTTTCGAGACACTGTATATAGAGGGGGTATGAATACTCTTTCCAGACACTGTATATAGAGGGGCGTGAATACTTTTCCCAGACACTGTATATACAGGGAGTGCAGAATTATTAGGCAAGTTGTATTTTTGAGGATTAATTTTATTATTGAACAACCACCATGTTCTCAATGAACATCAAATATCAAAGCTGAATATTTTTGGAAGTAGTTTTTAGTTTGTTTTTAGTTTTAGCTATTTTAGGGGGATATCTGTGTGTGCAGGTGACTATTACTGTGCAGAATTATTAGGCAACTTAACAAAAAACAAATATATATACCCATTTCAATTATTTATTTTTACCAGTGAAACCAATATAACATCTCAACATTCACAAATATACATTTCTGACACTCAAAAACAAAACAAAAACAAATCAGTGACCAATATAGCCACCTTTCTTTGCAAGGACACTCAAAAGCCTGCCATCCATGGATTCTGTCAGTGTTTTGATCTGTTCACCATCAACATTGCGTGCAGCAGCAACCGCAGCCTCCCAGACACTGTTCAGAGAGGTGTACTGTTTTCCCTCCTTGTAAATCTCACATTTGATGATGGACCACAGGTTCTCAATGGGGTTCAGATCAGGTGAACAAGGAGGCCATGTCATTAGTTTTTCTTCTTTTATACCCTTTCTTGCCAGCCACGCTGTGGAGTACTTGGACGCGTGTGATGGAGCATTGTCCTGCATGAAAATCATGTTTTTCTTGAAGGATGCAGACTTCTTCCTGTACCACTGCTTGAAGAAGGTGTCTTCCAGAAACTGGCAGTAGGACTGGGAGTTGAGCTTGACTCCATCCTCAACCCGAAAAGGCCCCACAAGCTCATCTTTGATGATACCAGCCCAAACCAGTACTCCACCTCCACCTTGCTGGCGTCTGAGTCGGACTGGAGCTCTCTGCCCTTTACCAATCCAGCCACGGGCCCATCCATCTGGCCCATCAAGACTCACTCTCATTTCATCAGTCCATAAAACCTTAGAAAAATCAGTCTTGAGATATTTCTTGGCCCAGTCTTGACGTTTCAGCTTGTGTGTCTTGTTCAGTGGTGGTCGTCTTTCAGCCTTTCTTACCTTGGCCATGTCTCTGAGTATTGCACACCTTGTGCTTTTGGGCACTCCAGTGATGTTGCAGCTCTGAAATATGGCCAAACTGGTGGCAAGTGGCATCTTGGCAGCTGCACGCTTGACTTTTCTCAGTTCATGGGCAGTTATTTTGCGCCTTGGTTTTTCCACACGCTTCTTGCGACCCTGTTGACTTTTTTGAATGAAACGCTTGATTGTTCGATGATCACGCTTCAGAAGCTTTGCAATTTTAAGAGTGCTGCATCCCGCTGCAAGATATCTCACTATTTCTGACTTTTCTGAGCCTGTCAAGTCCTTCTTTTCACCCATTTTCCCAAAGGAAAGGAAGTTGCCTAATAATTATGCACACCTGATATAGGGTGTTGATGTCATTAGACCACACCCCTTCTCATTACAGAGATGCACATCACCTAATATGCTTAATTGGTAGTAGGCTTTCGAGCCTATACAGCTTGGAGTAAGACAACATGCATAAAGAGGATGATGTGGTCAAAATACTCATTTGCCTAATAATTCTGCACTCCCTGTAGAGGGGCGTGAATACTTTTCCCAGACACTGTATATAGAGGGGCGTGAATACTTTTCCCAGACACTGTATATAGAGGGGCATGAATACTTTTTCCAGACACTGTATATAGAGGGGCATCAATACTTTTTCCAGACACTGTATATAGAGGGTTTTCCAGACACTGTATATAGAGGGGTATGAATACTTTTTCGAGGCAATGTATATAGAGGGGTATGAATACTTTTCCCAGACACTGTATATAGAGGGGCATGAATACTTTCCCCAGACACTGTATATAGAGGGGCATGAGTACTTTTTCGAGACACTGTATATAGAGGGGCATGAATACTTTCCCCAGACACTGTATATAGAGAGGCATGAATACTTTTCCCAGACACTGTATATAGAGGGGCATGAATACTTTTTCCAGACACTGTATATAGAGGGGTATGAATACTTTTTCTGTCACATCCGCAGGTGACCCATTGTTGTGCGACCCGCCCACTACGAGACTACTCCCTGCCCAACTCCACCTGGAACCCCGACACCAAGAGACTGTACGAGGAGCTGAGCCGAGACCGGAGCTGGAGAAGACTTCCCTCCTACAACACCACCATCAATCCCCTAGACGGTATGTTACTGTAGGGCAGGGCCGATCCTAGGGTCACAGACGCCTGGGTGCGGAAATATTTCTGGCGCCCCCACATGGTCAGAGACTGCAGACATAGTACAGGAGATGGTCAGAGACTGCAGACATGATACAGGAGATGGTCAGAGACTGCAGACATGATACAGGAGATGGTCAGAGACTGCAGACATGATACAGGAGATGGTCAGAGACTGCAGACATAATACAGGAGATGGTCAGAGACTGCAGACATAGTACAGCAGATGGTCAGAGACTGCAGACATACTACAGGAGATGGTCAGAGACTGCAGACATAGTACAGGAGATGGTCAGAGACTGCAGACATACTACAGGAGATGGTCAGAGACTGCAGACATACTACAGGAGATGGTCAGAGACTGCAGACATGATACAAGAGATGGTCAGAGACTGCAGACATAGCACAAGAGATGGTCAGAGACTGCAGACATAGTACAGGAGATGGTCAGAGACTGCAGACATACTACAGGAGATGGTCAGAGACTGCAGACATACTACAGGAGATGGTCAGAGACTGCAGACATGATACAAGAGATGGTCAGAGACTGCAGACATAGCACAAGAGATGGTCAGAGACTGCAGACATAGTACAGGAGATGGTCAGAGACTGCAGATATAATACAGCAGATGGTCAGAGACTGCAGATGTAATACAGCAGATGGTCAGAGACTGCAGACATAGTACAGGAGATGGTCAGAGACTGCAGACATAATACAAGAGATGGTCAGAGACTGCAGACATAGTACAAGAGATGGTCAGAGACTGCAGACATAGTACAGGAGATGGTCAGAGACTGCAGACATGATACAGGAGATGATCAGAGACTGTAGACATAGTACAGGAGATGGTCAGAGACTGCAGACATAGTACAGGAGATGGTCAGAGACTGCAGACATGATACAGGAGATGGTCAGAGACTGTAGACATAGTACAGGAGATGGTCAGAGACTGCAGACATAGTACAGGAGATGGTCAGAGACTGAAGACGTAGTACAGCAGATGGTCAGAGACTGCAGACATACTACATGAGATGGTCAGAGACTGCAGACATGATACAGGAGATGATCAGAGACTGCAGACGTAGTACAAGAGATGGTCAGAGACTGAAGACGTAGTACAAGAGATGGTCAGAGACTGCAGACGTAGTACAGGAGATGGTCAGAGACTGCAGACGTAGTACAGGAGATGGTCAGAGACTGAAGACATAGTACAGGAGATGATCAGAGACTGCAGATATAACAGACAAGAATAGGAGGCGGCGGAAGGAAGGCACTCTGACGCTTCAGCGCCCCCCCACTTCTGTGGCGCCTGGGTGTGCTGCACCCCGTGCACCTGCCCAGGATCGGCCCTGTCTGTAGGGGGACATTAGAGTGTAAGCTCCTCTGGTGTGACCTCTGACCTCCGTACAGGTATGTCTGCGGAGGCCGACGGGGAAACTCGTCTCTTCACCCGGATCGCTGAGCGGGACGGAGTCGGCTTCGAGTATTGCATGTTCTATAAGGAGGCGGAGAAGAGGATGATCTGCATATTCCAGCCCGGGCCCCATCTGGGAGGCGTCACGGGGTGAGCGTTCTTTTTCTTTTCTCCTACCCAGAATCCTTTTGGTTTCTTGGCCATCTTGTTCTGCCTCTGACTCTCGCGTCCCCTTCGCCTTCTTCTAGGTACGCACACGGGGGCTGCATCGCCGCCATCATAGACTCCACCGTGGGGCTGGGAATTGTACACGGCATCGGACCGGCGATGACGGCCAACCTGAACATCGACTATCGCAGGTAAGTGCGCAATGGTGGGGGGAGGAGCATGGTGGGGGGAGGAGCATGGAGGGGGGAGGAGCATGGTGGGGGGAGGAGCATGGTGGTGGGAGGAGCTACTGATGATATGTGATAGCGGAGAGGAGTGATGAGGTTCTCTTTGTGTCTGTAGTCCGATTCCTCTGGGATCTACAGTCCTCATAGACAGCCGAGTGGAGAAGGTCGACGGCCGCAAGGTCTACAGCAGCTGCCAGGTCCGCAGTCATGACGACGCCGTGCTTCACATTGAGGCCACCGGTGAGGACTACTGCTCTCCCCCCCTCCTGTCATTGCTCCTCTCCCCCTCCTGTCATTGCTCCTCTCCCCCTCCTGTCATTGCTCCTCTCTCCCTCCTGTCATTGCTCCTCTCCCCCTCCTGTCATTGCTCCTCTCCCCCTCCTGTCATTGCTCCTCTCACCCTCCTATCATTGCTCTTCTCCCCCCTCCTGTCATTGCTCCTCTCCCCCTCCTGTCATTGCTCCTCTCCCCCTCCTATCATTGCTCTTCTCCCCCTCCTGTCATTGCTCCTCTCCCCCTCCTGTCATTGCTCCTCTCTCCCTCCCATCATTGCTCCTCTCCCCCTCCTGTCATTGCTCCTCTCCCCCTCCTATCATTGCTCTTCTCCCCCTCCTGTCATTGCTCCTCTCCCCCTCCTGTCATTGCTCCTCTCCCCCTCCTATCATTGCTCTTCTCCCCCTCCTGTCATTGCTCCTCTCCCCCTCCTGTCATTGCTCTTCTCCCCCTTCTGTCATTGCTCCTCTCCCCCTCCTGTCATTGCTCCTCTCCCCCTCCTATCATTGCTCTTCTCCCCCTCCTGTCATTGCTCCTCTCCCCCTCCTGTCATTGCTCCTCTCCCCCTCCTGTCATTGCTCCTCTCCCCCTCCCGTCATTGCTCCTCTCACCCTCCTATCATTGCTCTTCTCCCCCCTCCTGTCATTGCTCCTCTCCCCCTCCTGTCATTGCTCCTCTCCCCCTCCTGTCATTGCTCCTCTCCCCCTCCTGTCATTGCTCCTCTCCCCCTCCTGTCATTGCTCCTCTCCCCCTCCTGTCATTGCTCTTCTCCCCCCTCCTGTCATTGCTCCTCTCCCCCTCCTGTCATTGCTCCTCTCACCCTCCTATCATTGCTCTTCTCCCCCCTCCTGTCATTGCTCCTCTCCCCCTCCTGTCATTGCTCCTCTCCCCCTCCTGTCATTGCTCCTCTCCCCCTCCTATCATTGCTCTTCTCCCCCTCCTGTCATTGCTCCTCTCCCCCTCCTGTCATTGCTCCTCTCTCCCTCCCGTCATTGCTCCTCTCCCCCTCCTGTCATTGCTCCTCTCCCCCTCCTGTCATTGCTCCTCTCCCCCTCCTATCATTGCTCTTCTCCCCCTCCTGTCATTGCTCCTCTCCCCCTCCTGTCATTGCTCCTCTCTCCCTCCCGTCATTGCTCCTCTCCCCCTCCTGTCATTGCTCCTCTCCCCCTCCTATCATTGCTCTTCTCCCCCTCCTGTCATTGCTCCTCTCCCCCTCCTGTCATTGCTCCTCTCCCCCTCCTGTCATTGCTCTTCTCCCCCTCCTGTCATTGCTCCTCTCCCCCTCCTGTCATTGCTCCTCTCCCCCTCCTATCATTGCTCTTCTCCCCCTCCTGTCATTGCTCCTCTCCCCCTCCTGTCATTGCTCCTCTCCCCCTCCTATCATTGCTCTTCTCCCCCTCCTGTCATTGCTCCTCTCCCCCTCCTGTCATTGCTCCTCTCTCCCTCCCGTCATTGCTCTTCTCTCCCTCCTGTCATTGCTCCTCTCCCCCTCCTGTCATTGCTCCTCTCACCCTCCTATCATTGCTCTTCTCCCCCTCCTGTCATTGCTCCTCTCCCCCTCCTGTCATTGCTCCTCTCCCCCTCCTGTCATTGCTCCTCTCACCCTCCTATCATTGCTCTTCTCCCCCTCCTGTCATTGCTCCTCTCCCCCTCCCGTCATTGCTCCTCTCCCCCTCCCGTCATTGCTCCTCTCCCCCTCCCGTCATTGCTCCTCTCCCCCTCCTGTCATTGCTCTTCTCCCCCTCCTGTCATTGCTCCTCTCCCCCTCCTGTCATTGCTCTTCTCCCCCTCCTGTCATTGCTCCTCTCCCCCTCCTGTCATTGCTCCTCTCCCCCTCCTGTCATTGCTCTTCTCCCCCTCCTGTCATTGCTCCTCTCCCCCTCCTGTCATTGCTCTTCTCCCCCTCCTGTCATTGCTCCTCTCCCCCTCCTGTCATTGCTCTTCTCCCCCTCCTGTCATTGCTCCTCTCCCCCTCCTGTCATTGCTCCTCTCCCCCTCCTGTCATTGCTCTTCTCCCCCTCCTGTCATTGCTCCTCTCTCCCTCCCGTCATTGCTCCTCTCCCCCTCCTGTCATTGCTCCTCTCCCCCTCCTGTCATTGCTCCTCTCACCCTCCTATCATTGCTCTTCTCCCCCTCCTGTCATTGCTCCTCTCCCCCTCCCGTCATTGCTCCTCTCCCCCTCCCGTCATTGCTCCTCTCCCCCTCCTGTCACTGCTCTTCTCCCCCTCCTGTCATTGCTCCTCTCTCCCTCCTGTCATTGCTCCTCTCCCCCTCCCGTCATTGCTCCTCTCCCCCTCCCGTCATTGCTCCTCTCTCCCTCCCGTCATTGCTCCTCTCTCCCTCCCGTCATTGCTCCTCTCCCCCTCCTGTCATTGCTCCTCTCCCCCTCCTGTCATTGCTCCTCTCCCCCTCCTGTCATTGCTCCTCTCCCTCCTGTCATTGCTCCTCTCCCCCTCCTGTCATTGCTCTTCTCCCCCTCCTGTCATTGCTCCTCTCTTCCTCCTGTCATTGCTCTTCTCTCCCTCCTGTCATTGCTCCTCTCCCCCTCCTGTCATTGCTCTTCTCCCCCTCCTGTCATTGCTCCTCCCCCCCCTCCTGTCATTGCTCCTCTCCCCCTCCTGTCATTGCTCCTCTCCCCCTCCTGTCATTGCTCCTCTCCCCCTCCTGTCATTGCTCCTCTCCCCCTCCTGTCATTGCTCCTCTCCCCCTCCTGTCATTGCTCCTCTCTTCCTCCTGTCATTGCTCTTCTCCCCCTCCTGTCATTGCTCTTCTCCCCCTCCTGTCATTGCTCTTCTCCCCCTCCTGTCATTGCTCCTCTCCCCCTCCTGTCATTGCTCCTCTCTCCCTCCTGTCATTGCTCTTCTCCCCCTCCTGCCATTGCTCCTCTCCCCCTCCTATCATTGCTCTTCTCCCCCTCCTGTCATTGCTCCTCTCCCCCTCCTGTCATTGCTCCTCTCCCCCTCCTGTCATTGCTCCTCTCCCCCTCCCGTCATTGCTCCTCTCCCCCTCCTGTCATTGCTCCTCTCCCTCCTGTCATTGCTCCTCTCCCCCTCCTGTCATTGCTCCTCTCCCCCTCCTGTCTTCCTCCTTCCACCCCTTCCTCTCACTCCTCCTCACCCCCCCCCATCACTCCTCTATCCCTCCTCTCCCTCATCCTCCTCTCACGCCACCTCTCTCCCTGCTGTCATCACTCTTCTCTCACTCCTCCTCTTTCTCTCCTCTCTTCCTCTCACCCCCCATCACTCTTCTCTCACCCCCCATCACTCTTCTCTCACCCCCATCACTCCTCTCACCCCCCATCACTCTTCTCTCACCCCCATCACTCCTCTCACCCCCCATCACTCTTCTCTCACTCCTCCTCTTTCCCTCCTCTCACCCCCCATCACTCCTCTCACCCCCCCATCACTCCTCTCACCCCCCCATCACTCCTCCTCTTTCTCTCCTCTCTTCCTCTCACCCCCCATCACTCCTCTCACCCCCATCACTCCTCTCACCCCCCATCACTCTTCTCTCACTCCTCCTCTTTCCCTCCTCTCACCCCCCATCACTCCTCTCACCCCCCATCACTCCTCTCACCCCCCATCTCTCCTCTCACCCCCCCATCACTCCTCTCACCCCCCATCACTCCTCTCACCCCCCATCTCTCCTCTCACCCCCCCATCACTCCTCTCACCCCCCATCACTCCTCTCACCCCCCATCACTCCTCTCACCCCCCATCACTCCTCCTCTCTCCCACCTGTACTGACAATATTTTTTTCCTTTCCCCCTTCAGGTTTGTACATTAGGGTGAACTGTGGAGAAGCCAAACTATAAATTCTTGTATATTACAGAGATCTGGAAATGGCGCCAATGTTGTTGATTGACAGCTGCACTGTGTACCGCAGGGTATCCTTTCTGCCACTAGAGGGCGGCATATCCCTAGGACCCCTGGGGAGATGTCTTCCAGGGGCCAACCTGCTCTCTTAGAGCTATTATTTTGTACTGTAGGTCGTGGTTCCTGCAGTGCCGGGCCAAGGTCATCCAGTGCAAAGATGCCAAACTGCGCCCCCCTTTCCCTTTAGGGTTAGGGTCAGGGTGCCCACCCCATCCCTGCAATAAACTATTGCGCCAGGGGCAGCTTCCCCTCCTGCCTCCACCCCTTGTCCCGGCCCTGGGTTCCTGTAATGTGGCCCCTCTGAGCCCAATAACCTCAAACATGCCTACTTCAGTATTTGCTTTACCTGGCTATGGAGGACATTCTGCTCCCAGAAGCCGACAGCCGCCACTTCTGAACAGGAACTTCATCCTCCTGGGGCCGATTTACTAAATGAGTGAAACATGTTCCTTAAAAAAAAAAAAAAGCCTTTAAGCCTTCTTTCATTGTCACAACTTAGCTGCCATAGCATGAATAAGTTCTAGTTCTTGTTACGAAGATAGGCCAGGACTTTATCCAGGTTTTGATCCCATAGTGGCACAGGGCAGGCTTGACTCATCGCGTCCCGCTAGTGTTGCTTCATCAGGAGCTTCGATGGATGGATGCTCTATGGTAAGTCCTAAAATGCAAGATATGGATTACAACTGTCACTTCTTACATAGCTCACACAAGTTCCTCCTGGGGTCCCGGGAAGGCCCACCAAGCCTACCTTGCCTCCTGGAACTTCCAATTCGGCCTGGGCTTTCTTTCTCATCCCTGATGGGGCACAGGGAGTTTACTGGTCCTTGCCCAGTAGGGTTGGTAAGGGGGAATAACAGGCAAAACCACCCTCCCATAGCTCTACAGTGCGGTTTCAATGTTGAGAAGTGCCTGCTGGGGGCCCAGGAAGACTGCCAAGCCTTTTCAGCCTTCTGCAACCCCTGCTTCCACTCCCTGCTGGGGTGCATGAACTTCATTGGTTGTTGCCTCGTAGGCTGCGGCGTTGGTGAAGGGGGCAGCATGCTATAATACTACGCTCCCATAGCTCTACATTGGGGTTTCAATGCAGGGAAGTGCCTCCTAGGGGCCCAGGAAGACTGCCAAGCTTATCCGGCCTCCTTGAACTCCCGATTGGCTTGGGCTGCCTTTACCCTCCTTGCCGGGGGGCACAGGGACTTTACTGATCATTGACTGATAGACTTCTGGGTTGGCAAGGGGGATGCCAGGCTCCATAACTACTCTTCCATAGCTCTACATTGAGGTTTCAATGCTTAGAAGTGCCTCCTGGGGGCCAGGAAGACCAGCCAAGCCTACCCGGCCTCCTGGAACTCCCACTCGGCCACAGTTGTTTGTGCAGTGCCTTATCAATTAAAAAACATAAAACACACCCATGGAAATATATGTCCCAAGGAATGGGGAAGGCCTCAGCTGCTGTCAATCGCTGTTTGGGAAACAGTAACCACAAATATTGCACAGTGGTGGGACAGAATGTAAGCAGCTTCATTAGTCCACAATATAAGAGGGAGAGATGAGAGAGGTTTTAACTTGTAGTAAAAATTTGAATATATTATGTGAGAGACAATAATTGCTGGACAATAGTGAATGAGGTGAAGCTGATACTGACTTGAATCGCCCAATCATGTGCAAGCAAAAAGTCCTAGTTTTTTTTTTATTATGTTTTTTTGCACGTGATTGGGTTTTCTTTGCAAAGTACATTTTTAGTAAATTCTCAGAGCTAAGTAAAAATTTCCATAGTGAACAGGTTCTACTCCTTTGGTAAATCAGCCTCACTTCTTCCCATTGACTGTATTAATAAAAGGTTATTTGTATTGCCTGTAAGCCCATTTGTACCAGTTCAGCCTCATGTAAAGTGAACCAATCCAGTAAATATATACCGTGTTTCCCCGAAAATAAGCCCGGGTCTTATATTAATTTTGGCAACAAAAGACACAGTAGGGCTTATTTTTGGGGTAGGTCTTACTATGTAATGTGCAGTCTTCTCTTCCCCTCTCTCTACCTGCCTGTTAGGAATCCCCAGTGTGAACTTAGTTAAAATGCTTGTAAAATCTTGTAATCCACTCTATTACTGTAGTATATAATGTACAATGTGTGTATTTCTGTAATATAATTGTGCCAAATACCTTCATTATAGCACCGCTCTGCGCTTTTGTGACCTGCCGGAGCTCTCTTCCCTGCATTTATATTACAGAAACACACATTGTACATTGTGTACTACTGTAATAGAGTGGGTTATAGGATTTTACAAGCATTTTAAACTAGGGCTTATTTTCAGGGTAGGGCTTATATTGCAGTCCTCCTGGAACATTACGCTAGGTCTTATTTTAGGGGTAGGTTTTATTTTCGGGGAAAGAGGGTATTAAAATATCAATTAAAAAACATAAAACACACCCATGGAAATATATGTCCCAAGGAATGGGGAAGGCATCAGCTGCTGTCAATCGCCATTTGGGCTTGCTGTTTGGGCACACGCAACAAAGCAGTCTCACCTATAGTGCCAGCTGGGAGCACACATTCATAGATGGCTCTACAGGACCCTGTAAAGTGGGCGGAGCCACTGGAAAATTTCAACCAAGGGAGAAGGGCATTTGAGACCTGGAAGTGAAAGCAACATCAAAAACATACAAAAAAACTTCAAAACCACTACCCCACACTCCTCGAACCTCCTCCCATCCCAATATCCACAATCGTTCCCAAATTATTCAAAATATGGACTTCAGGTGCATGTTTCGAATTTGTCTAGTTTCAGGACAATGTGTAAGTATTTGAATAGGTTGCAAATAGAGACCAAGCCGGTTTTATATTGAAATAGAAATTAGTCTATTATTTGAGAAACAGTAGCCACAAATATTGCACAGTGGTGGGACAGAATGTAAGCAGCTTCATTAGCCCACAATATAAGAGGGAGAGATGAGAGAGGTTTTACCTTTTGTAGTAAAAATTTGAATATATTATGTGAGAGACAATAATTGCTGGACAATATGTAAGCAGCAGCTTCATTGGGCCTCAATGTAAGGGGAAGAGATGAGGTGTAATTTAGCTTGACAGCTTCATTAAGCTACTAAGTAATAAAAATTAGAGACAATAGTTGAAAAAATTTGTTCAGTGGCTGGACAGCATGTAAGTGGAAGCTTCAATTTGGCCTCAATGTAAAAGGGAGAGATGAGGTAGGTTTTATCTTGCAATAGAAAAAAGAGTGTATTCTCTGAGAATCAATAATAGTTAACTATATTCAGTGGCCCGGATACAGGTAGAATTGCGCATTATTTACGGAGGCGCAGGGCAACGTTTTTGCCCTGCGCCCCCGCAAATTTGCTCCGCTGCCCTTGATTCACGGAGCAAAAGCTCCGTGAATTGCGCGGGCGCGCCGGCAAAATGCCCGGCGCAAGAGCGCGCAATTTAAATTATCCCGTAGGGGGCGGGAATCATTTAAATTGGGCACGTTCCCGCGCCGATCGTAGAGCGCATGCTCCGTCGGGAAACTTTCCCGACGTGCATTGCGGCAAATGACGTCGCAAGGACATCATTTGCTTCAAAGTGAGCGTGAATGGCGTCCAGCGCCATTCACGAATCACTTACGCAAACGACATAAATTTCGCGACGCGGGAACGACGGGTATACGTAACATAATAGCAAGGGGCAGCCTTGCGCGAAAACCGCCGTACGTAAACGACGTAAATTGCGTACGCAGGGCTCGCGCAACGTTGTGAATCGGCGTTAGTATGCAATTTGCATACTATACACTGAGCACAACGGGAACGCCACCTAGCGGCCATCGCAAGAATGCAGCCTAAGATATGCGGGCATAAGAGCCTTATGCCGCGCAGATCTTAGGCCCCGTACACACGAGAGGATCCATCCGCTGGAATTGATCCGCGGCCCGGCTCCAGCGGATAGATCCCCTGGTGTGTACAATCCAGCGGGATAAAATTGGGATGGATTTCCAGCGGATAAAAATTTTAAGACATGCTTTAAAATCTATCCGCTTGAATCCAACCCAACGGATTGATCCGCTGGTCTGTACAGACTCACCGGATCAATCCATCCGAATGAATCCCCCGCATGCGTCGTAATGATTCGACGCATGCGTGGAATTCCTTATATGACAGCGTCGCGCATGTCGCCGCGTCATCATCGCGGCGACGGAATGGGATTTCGGCGCGGATTTCGATCCGATGGTGAGTACACTCCATCGGATCAAAATCCTCGGAAATCCTCGAGAGGATTTATCCGCGGAAACGGTCCGGTGGACCGTATCCGCGGATAAATCCGCTCGTGTGTACTAGGCCTTATGCTGCAGTCGGCGTAACGAGGTTCCTGAATCAGGAGCACTCGTTACGCCGGGGCAAGTAAGCAATTGCGCTGTGTAACCTACGCGTTTCGACCTAATCTCGTAGTCTTCTTTGGGGGGATTAAAGTCTAGGACGATATGTCAAAATAAACATAAAATAATAACTGCATAATGAACAAGGAATGTATACTGTATTATAATAAGGTTCATAATTACGGCTCAAATATTGTAACTGTGTTCTATAACCAGAATTTGTTTAAAAGATTTATTATTTTTTTTAATACCTCAGTCTGTCAAAAAGGGGGCCTTTGGGTGGTATTTGTACTGTCCTGGCATTTTATGGGCCTCAAGAAAATAGATTTATGAGTAAATTTGATATTATTGGAGATGTTTTATTGTTTTCATTTGTTTTTATTCCAAGTTTTTTAAGAATTACAAATATACTTTACATTACATTTCCCCAAAAAAAAACATACACAAAAAAGGATCACATTTAAAATACAAACAACATTACATATACATAAATAACAAAAAATAACACCAATAACAACATTGACATCCTGGGTTTATCCACGTGTCATTACCACGTCACCTGATGCCACATGTCACTTGCCACGTCACCTACTGCCAGATGCCATGTGTCATGCGCCACTGTTACCTGCTGCCAGATGCCACGTGTCATTACCACCGTCACCTGATGCCACATGTCACTTGCCACGTCACCTACTGCCAGATGCCATGTGTCATTCGCCACTGTTACCTGCTGCCAGATGCCACGTGTCAGTAGTCACCGTCACCTGCTGCCACATGTCACTTGCCACGTCACCTACTGCCAGATGCCACGTGTCATTACCACCGTCACCTGATGCCACATGTCACTTGCCACGTCACCTACTGCCAGGTGCCATGTGTCATTCGCCACTGTTACCTGCTGCCAGATGCCACGTGTCATGCGCCACTGTTACCTGCTGCCAGATGCCACGTGTCATTTGCCACTGTTACCTGCTGCCAGATGCCACATGTCACTGTCACCTGCTGCCAGATTTCACGTGTCATGCGCCACTGTTACCTGCTGCCAGATGCCACATGTCACCTGGTGCCAGATGCCACATGTCATGCGCCACGGTTACCTGCTGCCAGATGCCACTGTTACCTGCTGCCAGATGCCACTGTTACCTGCTGCCAGATGCCACGTATCATTTGCCACTGTTACCTGCTGCCAGATGCCACATGTCATTCGCCAATGTCACCTGCTGCCAGATTTCACATGTCATGCGCCAATGTCACCTGCTGCCAGATTTCACATGTCATGCGCCAATGTCACCTGCTGCCAGATTTCACGTGTCATGCGCCACTGTTACCTGCTGCCAGATGCCATGTGTCAATCGCCACTGTTACCTGCTGCCAGATGCCACATGTCATTCGCCACTGTTACCTGCTGCCAGATGCCACGTGTCATGCGCCACTGTTACCTGCTGCCAGATGCCACATGTCACCTGGTGCCAGATGCCACATGTCATGCGCCACGGTTACCTGCTGCCAGATGCCACGTATCATTTGCCACTGTCACCTGCTGCCAGATTTCACATGTCATGCGCCAATGTCACCTGCTGCCAGATTTCACGTGTCATGCGCCACTGTTACCTGCTGCCAGATGCCACGTGTCATGCGCCACTGTTACCTGCTGCCAGATGTCACTGTCACCTGGTGCCAGATGCCACATGTCATTCACCACTGTTGCCGGCTGTCACATGTCACTTGCCATCCATAGCTTGGCTCTCTCCCTCCTCTTCAGTTGGGCATGCTGGGGGCTGCAGTTTCCCTCTAAAACCTCATACACACGATCGGACTTTTCCATTGATTTTGCTCCAAAGCGGCACTGACCATTAACTTGGTACGCATACACGCGGCAGGACTTTTTCAGCCAACAAACACAAACGTAGTGACGTAATAGACCTACTACGTGGTATTTCTGCTCTGTACCGCCACCCTTTGGGCAACTTCTGCTATTGTTGTCTGATCTTTAGCATTGGTTCTGAGCATGCTTGTACTTTGGACTTTAGTCCCATGGACTTGTGTACACATGATCGGATTTGCGGGGAAGAGCATGCAGTGGGGGGGGGGGGGGGGTCCGTGGCAACTGGGCTTCGGCCCCCCTCCCCCTCTGCCTTTGCTCCTGGCACCCGCCTAGGATCGGCCATGATTGTAGCTATTCGCGGCACCGGCCGCTAGTTTATACAGTCACACACACTGTTGTGAAGCACACTGCTGCCGCATTCACCTGCACCCCCCCTCCCTCCCTCCAGCAAATTGTACCGCCCCTTTCGCCCCTGCCTTGTACCGCCCCTGCCTTGTACCACCCCTGCCTTGTACCACCCCTGCCTAGGACGGTCTTTGCCATGCTTTGGTGTTCAGACCCAGAAGGGCTGAGTGAAAAAGAAAGGGTTAAGAGCTCCTGAACCCAAGCATCACAGGCAGAAAATAACTAAATCCTACCTGCAGCGCAAGGCTTGGCCACAGGGGGGCGGTGACAGATCCATGGCAAGGCGGTTTGAAACCGAAATGAACCATTTAAAGCTTTATAAGAAACAGGAGTGACTCCAGGCATGAGAGAGCACATAACAAAACAGAGACAGCAGCCAGCACCCAGGGAGCCTGCAGCAAACAATGTACCTTGCAAACCAGAGACCAGTGCCAAGGGAACCCGCCGCATAAGCCTGCAAGTCGTCCCAAGGAATGGCTGCTTTGACAGCTATTAAAATCTGCCCCACATCGCGCCGGAGTCGGAAAAACGTCACAATCTGGTGGCGGCCGAACGCGTGCGCGACCGCCGCCCCCCCCCGCCATTTTGGCGAAACCGCGCCTGCACAGAACCAAGCGCAGAATCTTCGTTCGCGGCTTTCCGGATGCGCAGACGGGGTCCCGGCGACTTTCTGAAAACGGCGAGCTTGGAAAGCGGCTGCGCTCCAAGGAGACACAAAGGTAAGACTTCATCTTGGTCCTGGGAGGAGGATAAAAAAAAGGGAACGCGGCCTCTGGCAGCGGAGCAAAGATTTATGGGAGAAGGGTCCTAATGGGGGGGGGGGGGGGCGGGATTAAGCTACACGTCTTAGGCTGCCATGGGGTCCGTCAGGAAATATAAGGTTCTCTGTAATTTTCTAGCAAAAAAAAATGATGATTTTTACACGTAGGAGAGAAATGTCAGAATTGTCCGTTATGTGAGAGACAGCAGGCATGAATATTGCACAGTGACTGGACACTCATGTAAACGGCTTCATTAGGCAGTTCTATAAAAACGAGAGGAGAGACCAGGCAGCTATTATATTGTAATTACAATTGCACAGTATTGGATACTTCTGTATATGGGAGGAGCCTGTGATACTTCTGTATATGGGAGGAGCCTGTGATACTTCTGTACATGGGAGGAGCCTGTGATACTTATGTACATGGGAGGAGCCTGTGATACTTCTGTATATGGGAGGAGCCTGTGATACTTCTGTACATGGGAGGAGCCTGTGATACTTCTGTACATGGGAGGAGCCTGTGATACTTATGTACATGGGAGGAGCATGTGATACTTGTGTACATGGGAGGAGCCTGTGATACTTATGTACATGGGAGGAGCCTGTGATACTTGTGTACATGGGAGGAGCCTGTGATACTTGTGTACATGGGAGGAGTCTGTGATACTTATGTACATGGGAGGAGTCTGTGATACTTCTGTGCATGGGAGGAGCCTGTGATACTTATGTACATGGGAGGAGCCTGTGATACTTCTGTACATGGGAGGAGCCTGAGATACTTATGTACATGGGAGGAGCCTGAGATACTTATGTACATGGACGGAGCCTGTGATACTTCTGTACATGGGAGGAGCCTGTGATACTTATGTACATGGGAGGAGTCTAAGATACTTATGTACATGGGAGGAGCCTGTGATACTTCTGTACATGGGAGGAGCCTGTGATACTTCTGTACATGGGAGGAGCCTGTAATACTTCTGTACATGGGAGGAGTCTAAGATACTTATGTACATGGGAGGAGTCTAAGATACTTATGTACATGGGAGGCGCCTGTGATACTTCTGTACATGGGAGGAGCCTGTGATACTTGTGTACATGGGAGGAGCCTGTGATGCTTATGTACATGGGAGGAGCCTGTGATACTTCTGTACATAGGAGGAGCCTTGATACTTATGTACATGGGAGGAGCCTGTGATACTTATGTGCATGGGAGGAGCCTGTGATACTTCTGTACATGGGAGGAGCCTTGATACTTATGTACATGGGAGGAGCCTGTGATACTTATGTACATGGGAGGAGCATGTGATACTTGTGTACATGGGAGGAGCCTGTGATACTTATGTACATGGGAGGAGCCTGTGATACTTGTGTACATGGGAGGAGCCTGTGAGACCTATGTACATGGGAGGAGCCTGTGATACTTATGTACATGGGAGGAGCCTGTAATACTTCTGTACATGGGAGGAGCCTGTGATACTTCTGTACATGGGAGGAGTCTGTGGTACTTATGTACATGGGAGGAGCCTGTGACACTTATGTACATGGGAGGAGCCTGTGACACTTATGTACATGGGATTTTTTTCATTTTTTATTTTTTTTAAATTTGCAAAGATTTTAAATCAATTTCTCTCGCGTTGTCATTATGGGGGATTGTTTGTAGAATTATGAAGATAAAAATATGAATTGAATCCATTTTGGAATGAGGCTGTAACATAACAAAATGTGGAAAAAGTGAAGCTCTGTGAATACTTTCCGGAATGCGCTGTACATACAGTTGGAAGAGGTAATATCGGATGTTATGATGTGTGTCCAGCAGGGGGCGCTGCCCTGCTCTGCATGGAATGGCTGCACACCCTGCCGGGGAATTCACACGGATGACTTGTTCACTGGAAGAATATCTATGATCTATGTGCGGGGGAGGGGGGTCATGCGTTTACCCAGCGTTCCGAGAAATTTAAATTGATCCGTCACCCCCCGCGCACCCCCCCCCCCGCGTGCCCCGCCCACCCGCGTCTTCCCAGCAGTGAGGACAGAATGCTCCTCGCCATGTTTTATCTCTTGCAGAACACTTGTGACCAGTTCGGGGGTCCCGTTTATATCTTTGCGTTGCGTTAAGGCGACTTGTTCCTTAAATTAAATGCGGTGCAATGCGCCATTTCTGGAAGCGCAATGCGCCATTTTTATATTGTACTGCAACGCACGCCCATCAGCAAGGCGCAGTTTCGGAATAAACGCCACTGCAGCAGCGGCATTTAACGTCCAACGTCGCGTGTTACCGCAAATACAATAGTGTGAATGGGCCCTTACGCGTTACGTCAGGACGTCGCATTCAAAATGAATTGGCTGTGTGATCCTGCTGCTGTAACGCGTTTCAGTGACGTGAGTTGTAGAACGCTGTCTCGTAGGCGCGTTGCCTTAGTTGCGCCGGGGCGCCATTCAAAATGAAGGGCACCCGCAATGCCGTAGTGTGAATGGGCCCTTACGCGTTACGTCAGGACGTCACATTCAATATTAATTGGCTGTCAACTCGTCCTATTTTGTGATCCTGTTGCTGTAACGTGTTGCAGTGCTGTGAGCTGCAGAAAAACGCTGTACCGTAGGCGTGTTGCCTTTGTTGCGCCGGGGCGCCATTCAAACCGAATGGTACCGCAACACTTTAGTGTAAATGGGCCCTTACGTGTTACGTCAGGACGTCACATTCAAAATTAATTGTATGCCAACTCGTCCTATTTTGTGATCATGTTGCTGTAACGCGTTGGACTGCCGTGAGTTGCGGAATGCTGTCCCGTTGGCGCGTCGTCTTAGTTGCGCCGGCGCCCTATGCAAATTAAATGGGCCCTTACGCGTTGCGTCAGGACGTCACATTCAAAATGAATTGGCTACCAACTCGTCCTATTTTGTGATCCTGTTGCTGTAACTCGTTGCACTTCCATGAGCTGCGGAACGATGTACCGTAGGCCTGTCACCTTAGCTGCTCCGGGGCGCCATTCAAAACGAAGGACACCGCTACGCTGTAGTGTAAATGGGCCCTTACGCGTTGCGTCAGGACGTCACATTCATAACGCAGCGCACCGAACCACCATACTGTGACCCTGGCCTGAAACATTCACTCTCATCCAATCCCCCCCAGAGTTACTGACCCGATACAAACTATGAGTTCCGGTCTTCACTGGCTGCATGCTTGTCCCTGGTCAGCCACCCAGATGCCATCGAAGCCAGAGACAGCCAGGCAACTGGCATTTTCAGAAGGAAGACGGCAGTGTCAAGTGACCCTTATCCCCTCCAAAAGCAGGAGCAGAGAATGTGACTTTCACCCAACATATTGTTATCTGTGGCTCCGTTGGAAAGATTTTCCCTCACTTCCTGTCACTGTGATAAAGTTATAGAGATTTGGCATCATTTCCTGTCTGCTATTATAACGTTGACACCGTGACAGGAAGTGAAGGGAAATCTCTCTAATGTTGTCACTGTAACAGGAAATGAGGGGAAATGTCTCTCTAAAGTTGTCACCATGATAGAAGAGGGAAAATCTCTCTAATGTTGTCATCATGACAGGAAGTGAGGGGAAATCTCTAATGTTGTCACTATGATAGGAAGTGAGGGGAAAGTTTTGTTGTCACCATGACAGGAAGTGAGGGGAAATCTCTGTTGTCACCATGACAGGAAGTGAGGGGAAATCTCTGTTGTCACCATGACAGGAAGTGAGGGGAAATCTCTAATGTTGTCTCCGTGACAGAAAGCGAGGGACAATTTCTCTGACGTCACCATGACAGGAAGTGAGGGGAAATCTCTAACGTTGTCACCATGACAGGAAGTGAGGGGAAATCTCTGTTGTCACCATGACAGGAAGTGAGGGGAAATCTCTAACGTTGTCACCATGACAGGAAGTGAGGGGAAATCTCTGTCACCATGAAAGGAAGTGAGGAGAAATCTCTAATGTTGTCACCATGACAGGAAGCGAGGAGAAATCTCTGTTGTCACCATGACAGGAAGTGAGGGGAAATCTCTAATGTTGTCACTATGACAGGAAGTGAGGGGAAATCTCTAACGTTGTCACCATGACAGGAAGCGAGGAGAAATCTCTGTTGTCACCATGACAGGAAGTGAGGGGAAATCTCTAATGTTGTCACTATGACAGGAAGTGAGGGGAAATCTCTAACGTTGTCACTATGACAGGAAGTGAGGGGAAATCTCTAACGTTGTCACTATGACAGGAAGTGAGGGGAAATCTCTAATGTTGTCACCATGACAGGAAGTGAGGGGAAATCTCTAATCTTGTCACCATGACAGGAAGTGAGGGGAATATATAAAACGGGGCCCCAGCTAACAGTGAAAACCCAGCAGGGTGTTTTTTTCTCTCATGTCCATCTACACTCCGGCCCGGTGTTTACTTCCGACAACAATTGTCGCCATGGATACCGAACCTCGCTGACACCGCGTCCCCCCGGGTGACGGAAGTAAACACCGCCGGCTGCACCGCGAGGGGGAAAAAAAAGAAAAAAGCTGAAGGGAAGCTTAATATGAACGGGGGAGGGGTGAGGTGAGCGCTGCAGGAGGTGGAAACGCACGCCGCCGCCGCCGCACGATGGGGTGGAAAATCCGACGGATGAGGGATATGTGTAACCCCCTCAGTGCCAGGGTGTCCCCTCCCCCGAAGGGGTCACAGGACGGGGTACAAATAGAACGTCAGATGTCGCCCCGTTCACGCCACGGCGTTCAATGTGCGTCACAACGCGGGATCACTGCGCCACTTTCTGTCCGGGGCAATTTTTTGCAATTTCCTACTAAAATCTGCTAGAAAATGACTTGCAAAGTTCTATGTTTTCTGAAAGCGGAGGCCCCCGGGGAATAAAATGGCGGCGGTTGCGATTTTTTTTCTTTTTTTTTTTCGGTGTCGCCTGACATTTCCGCGGCCGTTTATCAAATACAAATTTTCAGGGAAAAAATACATTTGATTTGAATTTCAGCGCAAACTGTAACAGGTACTCTCTATGGAAACTCCTCCCTGCCCTCCAAAGCGGCTGATCAAGCACAGATCCAGCTTAGTTAGCTGACCTCCCTGGCTGTGACAGGTCCTCTTTATGGAGACATCAGGGATCTATTAGACCCCTGATGTCCTCCCAGCTCTCCAAAGAAGCTAATCAATCACAGATCGTGCATCGTTAGCTGCTTCCCTGGCTGTAAACAGGTACTCTTTAAGATGCCATCAGGGGTCTACTAGACCCTTTTAAGGTCTTCCCTGCTTTCCGAAGCAGCTGATCAAGCACAAATCGGGCTTGGTTAGCTGCTTCCCTGGCTGTAACAGGTCCTCTTCACGGAGGCATCAGGAGTTCTTTAAGACCCCTGATGTCATCCCAGCTCTTCAAAGCAGCTAAACAACCACAGATTGTGCTTTATTAGCTGCTTCCCTGGCTGTCCACTCACTGCCCTCCAAAGCAGCTGATCAAGCACAAATTAAGCTTGGTTAGCTGCTTCCCTGGCTGTAAGAGGTCCTCTTTATGGAGGCATCAGGAGTCTAGTAGACCACTGATGTCCTCCCTGCCCTCCAAAGCAGCTAAACAAGCACATATTGTGCTCCATTAGCTGCTTCCCTGGCTGTAACAGGCAATCTTTAAGGTGCCATCAGGGGTCTACTAGACCCCTAAGCTCTTATCTGCTCTCCAAAGCAGCTGATCAAGCACAAATCCAGCTTGGCTAGCTGCTTCCCTGGCTGTAACAGGTACTCTTTATGAAGACACCTCTCTACCTTTCAAAGTAGATAATCAAGCACAGATTTTGCTTGATTAGCTGCTTCCCTGGCTGTAATACGCACTCTTTATGGAGACATCGGGGATCTATTAGACCCCTGATGTCCTCCCTGCCCTCCAAAGTAGCTAATCAAGCACAGATCGTGCTTCATTAGCTGCTTCCTCGACTGTAACAGGTACCCTTTATGGAGAAATCATGGGTCTATTAGACCCCTGATGTCTTCCCTGCTTCCTGAAGCCGCTGATCAAGCACAAACCGGGCTTGGCTAGCTGCTTCCCCGGCTGTAACAGGGGTGCCGATAACAATTCGGAACGGTCGCGGCAAAGCGCTCAATCTTTTTGGCGTTTTTTTTTTTGCTGCACGTTTCGGGTGTGAACGCGGCAAGCGATCTGTTTGTTTTGCGTTAGGAGGGGGCGTGGCATGCAGCATCTTTGGCGCGTCGCGTCCCTTTTTTTTAAAAAAGGCGCGAACCGGCCCCAGCGCGGCGCGCCGATGCGAGGCGCTTCCGTGGATTATAATGTCGGTCGGTTTTCGACGCGACCCCCACGTTTGTTCATCGCCGCGGCGTGGCATTTTGCTAACCCAGGAGGCGAGGGGTTAACCTCGGAATTTTGGCGGCCGGAGGAGAATCCCTCGGCGTTTTTTTAGCGATGTGTCATTTTCCTGTGATTCACCCTCCCCTGGCAGCTTGCCCGCACCGCCCCGTCCGCTGGCGAACATCGCCGTGGAAACGCCACTTTATTTTCTTCCCCAAACAGTGAGGAAGAGGGGGGAGGGGAGGGGCTCATTCCAACACAAACACCATTCGGGCCCAGCTGGCGGGAAAACCGCGCCTCGCCGATAACAATAAAACGTTCTGCCGCCCTCGCCGCCGCCGCTGCCAAGTTTTCTTTTATCTTCCAGAGAACCTTCGAAAAAATCCCAAATATTTCCATCGTTTCTCGCACCTCGGAGCCACGCCCACTGCGCCGATGTTTGCACAGCTGGAGCGAATTCTTCCAAGATGGCGGCCGCTTTGTGACGCTGAAATCCCCCGACTCCGGCCGGAGGAATTCGTTTTTATGGTTTATACATTATATCAGATATTTGTTTCTGTCCCGGTGACCCCCGATGGAGAGAATATCCCCACTTCCTGTCCCAGTGACACCCGATGGAGAGAATATCCCCACTTCCTGTCCCGGTGACACCCGATGGAGAGAATATCCCCACTTCCTGTCCCGGTGACACCCGATGGAGAGAATATCCCCACTTCCTGTCCCAGTGACACCCTTACCAGAAATGGAGGGGGAGGGGAGGGGGTGTCACCGGAGACGTGCAGAACGAAAATATTTACTTTTCTTTTCGATTTGTTTCATTTAAATCATTTTTGTTTTCTTTGTTTTTGGAATCTGTTTGTTTTGTTCGTTTTCAAATAAAATGTATTCTGTTTATTAAGAAGACAATTGTATTCTTTCTATTCTATTCTATTCTATTTTTGTATTTTCTGTTCTGTTTTTCCCCATTTCTTTTCTTTTCAGTTTTTTTTCTATTCTATTTTATTCTATTCTTTTATTTTCTAGTCTTTTCTATGCTATTCTATCTTATTCCGTTCTTTTATTTTTCATTCTTTTCTATGCTATTTTATTATATGCTATGCCCTATTCTGTTCCATTTTATTATATTATATTATTTTATTTTCTATTTTATTTTATTCTTTTCTATTCTCTCTATGCTATTTTATTCTTTTTATTTTCTAGTCTTTTCTATTTTATTTAATTATATTATATTCCCCTTTTTTCTATCCTATTTTGTCTATGCTATTTTATTCAATTTTTTTTTCAATATCTATTCTTTTATTTCCCATTATTTTCTATGCTATTTTATTATATTATATTCCCTTGTTTTCTATTCTATTCTATTGTTTTATTTTTTACTTTATTGTATTTTCTAGTCTTTTCTTTTCAATTCTTTTATTTTCTATTTAATTATATTCTTTTATTTTCTATTCTTTTCTAGGCTATTTTATTTTCTAGTCTTTTCTATTCTATGTAATTCTATTCTGTTCCCTTATTTTATATTCCCTTATTTTCTGTCCTACTTTTTTCTATTATTTTATTTTCTATACTATTTTATTTTCTATGCTATTTTATTTTCTAGTCTTTTCTATTCTATTTAATTCTATTATGTTCCCTTATTTGTTATTCTCTATGCTATTTTATTCTATTCTATTTTAATCTTTACTTTTATTTTCCAGGCTTTTCTATGCTTATTTTATTATATTCCCTTATTTTCTATTCTATTTTATTCTATGCTTTGATTTTCTATTCTTTTCTAGGCTATTTTATTATATTCTTATTTTCTATACTATTTTATTTTGTTTTCTTTTCTATGCTAGTTTATTTTCTAGTCTTTTCTATTCTATTTAATTCTATTCGGTTCCCTTATTTTCTATTCCCTTATTTTCTGTCCTACTTTTTTCTATTATTTTCTATGCTATTTTATTTTCTAGTCTTAACTAGTCTATTCTATTTTATTATTTTATTTTCCATTCTTTTCTATGCTGTTTTATTATATTCTATTTGCTTATTTTCTATTCTATTTGAATCTATGCTTTTATTTTCTAGTCTTTTCTATGCTATTTCATTATATTCTATTCCCTTATTTTCTATTCTATTTTATTCCATGCTTTTATTTTCTATTCTTTTCTAGTCTATTTTATTATATTCTTATTTTCTATACTATTTTCTTTTCTTTTCTATGCTATTTTATTTTCTAGTCTTTTCTATTCTATTTAATTCTATTCTGTTCCCTTATTTTATATTCCCTTATTTTCGATCCTATTTTTTTCTATTCTTTTCTATGCCATCTTATTTTCTAGTCTTAACTAGTCTATTCTATTCTTTTTATTTTCAATTATTTTCTAAGCTATTTTTTTTATATTCTATTCCCTTATTTTCTATTTTTTTTTCTATTGTAATCTATACTTTTATTTTCTAGGCTTTTCTATGCTATTTTATTATATTATATTCCCTGGTTTTCTATTCTATTGTTTTATTTTATATTTTATTGTATTTTCTAGTCTTTTCTATTCTATTCTATTATTTTCTATTCAATTCTTTTATTTTATTCTATTCTTTTATTTTATATTTTATTCTAAGCTATTTTATTCTATTCTTTTATATTTTATTCTATGCTATTTTATTCTATTCTGTTCCCTTATTTTCTATTCTTATCTTGTGTTTTTTTTTTTTTTAATTGATTCTAATTCGACTCGATCTGATTGGAATTTTGGATGAAATTTTGTTTCGTTGTTTCAGATTCATTTAAATGAATTACTATTGCAATCCGAATAACGAAAAATTTGTCAGAATTATGATTCAGGATTTAAAATGTAAGCGTCGTCTATGGACTTTGGCGCCATTCCACGAGTATGGCGCAATTTTAAAGCGTGACGTGTTAGGTATTTATTTAGTCGCCGTAACTTCATCTTTTATATTATACAAAAAAATTGGGATAACTTTACCGTTTTGTTATTTTTTAATTCATTTTTTTTCCCCAAAAAAAGGCTTTTGAAAAATGATTGCGCAAATACCGTGCGAGAAAAAAAGTTGCAATGACCGCCATTTTATTCCCTAGGGTGTCTGCTAAAAAAATATATATATATATATAATGTTTGGGGGTTCTGATTAATTTTCTAGCCAAAAAATTGGAGAGAAGTGCCAGAATAGGCCCGGTGGGCAAGTGGTTAATCCCATAGGAAATGTATGGAGGGAGGTGAAACGTTGGAGTTTCGAAGCGACATCCAAGGATCCTTCAGGGCTTAGAGAAGAGAAAATCCCTCCCGAGATGTGTGGAGACCTGATCACCACCTACAAGGAACGTCTGACCTTTGTGCTTCCCGACAAGGAACCTCCCCCAACTACTAAGGGACCTCCCCCAACAAGGAACCTCCCCCAACTACTAAGGAACCTCCCCCAACTACTAAGGGACCTCCCCCAACTACAAAGGAACCTCCCCCAACTACTAAGGGACCTCCCCCAACTACTAAGGAACCTCCCTCAACTACCAAGGAACCTCCCCCAACTACTAAGGGACCCCCCCCAACTACTAAGGAACCTCCCCCAACTACCAAGGAACCTCCCCCAACTACCAAGGAACCTCCCCCAACTACTAAGGGACCTCCCCCAACTACAAAGGAACCTCCCCCAACTACTAAGGAACCTCCCCCAACTACTAAGGAACCTCCCCCAACTACTAAGGGACCTCCCCCAACTACAAAGGAACCTCCCCCAACTACTAAGGGACCTCTCCCAACTACTAAGGAACCTCCCCAACTACCAAGGAACCTCCCCCAACTACTAAGGGACCTCCCCCAACTACTAAGGAACCTCCCCCAACTACCAAGGAACCTCCCCCAACTACTAAGGAACCTCCCCCAACTACTAAGGGACCTCCCCCAACTACTAAGGGACCTCCCTCAACTACCAAGGAACCTCCCCCAACTACTAAGGAACCTTCCACAACTACTAAGGAACCTCCCCCAACTACTAAGGAACCTCCCCCAATTACCAAGGAACCTCCCCCAACTACCAAGGAACCTCCCCCAACTACTAAGGGACCTCCCCCAACTACAAAGGAACCTCCCCCAACTACTAAGGAACCTCCACCAACTACTAAGGAACCTTCCCCAACTACTAAGGAACCTCCCCCAACTACTAAGGAACCTTCCCCAACTACTAAGGAACCTCCCCCAACTACTAAGGAACCTTCCACAACTACCAAGGAACCTCCCCCAACTACCAAGGAACCTCCCCCAACTACCAAGGAAGCTCCCCCAACTACCAAGGAACCTCCCCCAACTACTAAGGGACCTCCCTCAACTACTAAGGAACCTCCCCCAACTACTAAGGAACCTCCCCCCAACTACTAAGGAACCTTCCACAACTACCAAGGAACCTCCCCCAACTACCAAGGAACCTCCCCCAACTACCAAGGAAGCTCCCCCAACTACCAAGGAACCTCCCCCAACTACTAAGGAACCTCTCCCAACTACCAAGGAACCTCCCCCAACTACTAAGGGACCTCCCTCAACTACTAAGGAACCTCCCCCAACTACTAAGGAACCTCCCCCCAACTACTAAGGAACCTTCCACAACTACTAAGGAACCTCCCCCAACTACCAAGGAACCTCCCCCAACTACTAAGGAACCTTCCACAACTACTAAGGAACCTCCCCCAACTACTA
This sequence comes from Rana temporaria, assembly GCF_905171775.1. Lineage (NCBI taxonomy): Eukaryota > Metazoa > Chordata > Amphibia > Anura > Ranidae > Rana > Rana temporaria. The sequence continues at coordinate 118,706,679 of NC_053501.1, forward strand.
AGGAACCTCCCCCAACTACCAAGGAACCTCCCCCCAACTACTAAGGAACCTTCCACAACTACTAAGGAACCTCCCCCAACTACCAAGGAACCTCCCCCAACTACTAAGGAACCTCCCCCAACTACTAAGGAACCTCCCCCAACTACCAAGGAACCTCCCCCAACTACCAAGGAACCTCCCCCAACTACCAAGGAACCTCCCCCAACTACCAAGGAACCTCCCCCAACTACCAAGGAACCTCCCCCAACTACCAAGGAACCTCTCCCAACTACCAAGGAACCTCTCCCAACTACCAAGGAACCTCCCCCAACTACCAAGGAACCTCCCCCAACTACTAAGGAACCTCTCCCAACTACCAAGGAACCTCCCCCAACTACCAAGGAACCTCCCCCAACTACTAAGGAACCTCCCCCAACTACCAAGGAACCTCCCCCAACTACCAAGGAACCTCCCCCAACTACTAAGGAACCTCTCCCAACTACCAAGGAACCTCCCCCAACTACCAAGGGACCTCCCTCAACTACCAAGGAACCTCCCCCAACTACTAAGGAACCTCCCCCCAACTACTAAGGAACCTTCCACAACTACTAAGGAACCTCCCCCAACTACCAAGGAACCTCCCCCAACTACTAAGGAACCTCCCCCAACTACTAAGGAACCTCCCCCAACTACCAAGGAACCTCCCCCAACTACCAAGGAACCTCTCCCAACTACCAAGGAACCTCCCCCAACTACTAAGGAACCTCCCCCAACTACCAAGGAACCTCCCCCAACTACTAAGGGGGTCAAATACTTATTTCCCTCCATTTATAACATTTGTATCATGTGATCTCTCTGGAGTTTTGGTTGATCTTCTGTCTCCATCATATAAAATACACCTATGAGAGGAATTATAGACCCTTCATTTCTATGTAACAATCTGCAGGGGAGACGATCGGTATCCCCCCCCCCCCCCCCCGATATATAAACACACACAGAGTTGTATATAAAGGCGATGATCACTCAAACCATGTTTTCGAATGGGGAAAAGGCGAACGTTCTCCGGCTATATTCTCTGTGATTGGAAGGTGTGATTACAGACAATACCGCCTTCCGGCCACTAGATGGCGCCGTGATGAACATTTTTATCTTCCAGAATATTTTTTTTTTTTTATCTACACATTCGAATTGCAGAAGATATAATCTTGGAACATTCGATTTAGTCCCATTTGTGCAGAACAATATTACATGAGGGGGAAAACTGCTATGCTAAATACACCCCTTTATGTCCACTGTATGAATGTGGAATCCTGGGTGAATGTGGTATGAAAGCAGGGTGAAAGCGGTGCGAATCCTGGGTGAAAGCAGTGCGATTCCTGGGTGAATGCGGAGTGAACGTGGTATGAAAGCGGTGTGACTCCTAGGTGAATGCAGAGTGAATCTGGTGTGAATGCGGAGTGAATCCTGGGTGAATGTGGTATGAATGCGGAGTGAAAGCGGTGGGAATCCTGGGTGAATGCAGAGTGAATCTGGTGTGAATGCAGTATGAATGTGGAATGAATCCTGGGTGAATGCGATGTTAATACGGAGGGAATCCTGAGTGAATGCGGAGTAAATCCTGGGTGAATGCGGAGTGAATCCTGGGTGAATGTGGAGTGAAAGCGGTGGGAATCCTGGGTGAAAGCAGTGTGATTCCTGGGTGAATGCTGAGTGAATGTGGTATGAAAGTGGTGTGAATGCAGAGTGAATCTGGTGTAAATGCGGAGTGAATCCTGGGTGAATGCAGTATGAATGTGGAGTGAATACTGGGTGAATGCGATGTTAATACGGAGTGAATCCTGGGTGAATGCGGAGAAAATCCTGGGTGAATGTGGCGTGAATGTGGTATGACTGCAGTGTGAAGCCTTGGTGAATGTGGTATGAATGCAGAGTGAATTCTGGGTGAATGTGTTATGACTGCGGTGTGAATTCTGGGTTAATGTATTAATGCGGTGTGAATCCTGGGTGAAAGCGGAGTAAAAGTGGTGTGAATGCAGAGTGAATCTGGTATAAATGCGGAGTGAATCCTGGTTGAATGCAGAGTGAAAGCGGTGGGAATCCTGGGTGAATGTAGTTTGAAAGAGGTGTGAATGCAGAGTGAATCTGGTATAAATCCAGGGTGAATGTGGAGTGAATATGGTATGACTCCCAGGTGAATGTGGAGTGAATCCCAAGTGAATGCGGAGTGAATATGGTATGACTCCCGGGTGAATGTGGAGTGAATCCCAGGTGAATGCGGAGTGAATATGGTATGACTCCTGGGTGAATGTGGAGTGAATCCCGGGTGAATGCGGAGTGAATATGGTATGACTCCCAGGTGAATGCAGAGTGAATGTGGAGTGAATCCCGGGTGAATGCGGAGTGAATGTGGAGTGAATCCCGGGTGAATGTGGAGTGAATCCCGGGTGAATGCGGAGTGAATATGGTGTGAATCCCGGGTGAAAACCTTTATAAGAGACCCTTGAATGATATTATAGTGCGGACACCAGACACAAGGGACGCGGTTGGTACAAAACACGGGAGGTTTATTTGGGGGCGGGCGCAGGTTAGGTAGACTGGAAAGCATTAACAGATTTGGGAGCTCCTCCCCCTCCGGCGATGGGAACGCAGCAGTCTGGCGAGATTGGCGGTTGGTGGTGGGCGGGGCTCCCTTAGTTCCTCCCCTTCATGTGCTTACAGTAATAGTCATTACAGGCGATGGTGAGGCCGGCGATGAGGGAGAAGAAGCTGTGGAAGTTGACCCGCCCATCGCGGCACTGATCCAGATCCTTCATTATCTTATCCACCGCCAGGGGGTCGTTCTGATTCTGGGGGGGAGGAAAAAATGGGGGGGTCAATGGAAGGAAATAGAATAATATATAACAATGTACAACACTACAACGTATCAACACAAATATCAGACGATCGGATGTAATATATACTGTAGGGTCGGATGTAGTATATACTGTAGGGTCGGATGTAATATATACTGTAGGGTCGGATGTAATATATACTGTAGGGTCGGATGTAATATATACTGTAGGGTCGGATGTAGTATATACTGTAGGGTCGGATGTAATATATACTGTAGGGTCGGATGTAATATATACTGTAGGGTCGGATGTAATATATACTGTAGGGTCGGATGTAATATATACTGTAGGGTCGGATGTAATATATACTGTAGGGTCGGATGTAATATATACTGTAGGGTCGGATGTTATATATACTGTAGGGTCGGATGTTATATATACTGTAGGGTCGGATGTAATATATACTGTAGGTCGGATGTAGTATATACTGTAGGGTCGGATGATACTAGTCTGCCCTCCAGGATATGGAAGGAATGTGATAAAACCCCACCCCCCCCATCGAATTGCGCAATATCTTGTGAATGGCGCTCATTGAGTCGCCTCACACCCAGCAGAGGGCGGCGCCCGCAGATTAGTCGGGGCGAGACGAGGCCTGCAAGAGGCGCGGAGGGCGCTAATCCCGAGGAGGAGACGTGGAGGATCGGATGTCGGAGGGTGTGAGAACAAGCTGGATGTAATCCGATGGATTCCCAGATATTTACTATCAGCGCCACGGTTTCCTATAGCAGGATGTGCCGATCGCCGACGATCACGTCTGATTCAGGTCACCACTTTTTATTCAGGCCGAGTTCTGAGCCACACCCCTGTCTGAATAATGTGTCCGGGTTTCAGCTGGACTGACGCCTGGACACACCATTCAAAACCCCAACTGTCCGGAAGAATCCTGACAGGGGGCAACCCTACATATGATCCCTACACATTCCCCACCCCGAGTATATACATCTACACCCTCATCCTATACATCCCCCAACCCTACATATGATCCCTACACATTCCCAACCCCATACAACCCCGAGTATATACATCTACATCCCTATACACCCAACCCTATACATTCCCACCCTATACATCCCCCAACCCTACACATTCCCAACCCTACACATCCCCCAACCCTACATATGATCCCCCCAACCCTACACATTCCCAACCCCGAGTATATACATCTACACCCCAACCCTATACATTCCCATCCCCATAGAACCCCGAGTATATACATCTACATCCCTATACATTCCCAACCCTATACACCCCCAGTCCTATACATTCCCAGTCCTATACATTCCCAACCCTATACATCCCCCAACCTTATACAACACCAACCCTATACACCCCAACCCTATACAACACCAACCCTATACATCCCCCAACCCTATACACCCCCAACCCTATACATTCCCAACCCTATACATCCCCCAACCCTATACATCCCCCAACCCTATACATTCCCAACCCTATACATCCCCCAACCCTATACATCCCCCAACCCTATACATTCCCAACCCTATACATCCCCCAACCCTATACATTCCCAACCCTATACATCCCCCAACCCTATACACCCCATCCTATACATTCCCAACCCTATACATCCCAAACACTATACATCCCCCAACCCTACACATTCCCAACCCTGAGTATATACATCTACACCCCAACCCTATACATTCCCATCCCCATAGAACCCCGAGTATATACATCTACATCCCTATACATTCCCAACCCTATACATCCCCCAACCCTATACAACACCAACCTATACATCCCCAGTCTTATACATTCCCAGTCCTATACACCCCCAACCCCATACAATCACGAGTATATACACCCCCCAACCATATACATGCCCAGTCCTATACATTCCCAACCCTATACACCCCCAGTCCTATACAATCCCGAGTATATACATCTACATCCCTATACACCCCCAACCCTATACATCCCCATCCTATACATTCCCAACCCTATACACCCCCAACCCTATACATCCCCCAACCCTATACACCCCCAACCCTATACATCCCCCAACCCTATACATCCCCATCCTATACATCCCCCAACCCTATACATCCCCATCCTATACATTCCCCATCCTATACATTCCCCATCCTATACATTCCCCATCCTATACATTCCCCAACCCTATACATCCCCCAACCCTATACATTCCCAACCCTATACATCCCCCAACCCTATACATCCCCAACCCTATACATTCCCCAACCCTATACATTCCCAACCCTATACATCCCCCAACCCTATACACCCCCCAACCCTATACATCCCCCAACCCTATACACCCCCCAACCCTATACATCCCCCATCCCTATACACCCCCAACCCTATACACCCCCAACCCTATACATCCCCCAACCCTATACATCCCCCAACCCTATACATCCCCCAACCCTATACACCCCCAACCTATACATCCCCCAACCCTATACATCCCCCATCCCTATACACCCCCAACCCTATACATCTCCAGTCCTATACACCCCCAACCCTATACATCCCCAACCCTATACATTCCCAACCCTATACATCCCCCAACCCTATACATTCCCAACCCTATACATCCCCATCCTATACATCCCCCAACCCTATACATCCCCAACCCTATACATCCCCCAACCCTATACATCCCCCAACCCTATACACCCCCATCCCTATACACCCCCATCCCTATACACCCCCAACCCTATACATCCCCCATCCCTATACACCCCCAACCCTATACATCTCCAGTCCTATACACCCCCAACCCTATACATCCCCAACCCTATACACCCCCCAACCCTATACATCCCCCAACCCTATACATTCCCAACCCTATACATCCCCCAACCCTATACATCTCCCAACCCTATACATCCCCATCCTATACATCCCCCAACCCTATACATTCCCAACCCTATACATCCCCAATACTATACAACCCTAACCCCATACAATTTAACCCCAATCATGTGATCTCCTACCCCATCCAACCCCTACAAGGTCCACCTAGAAAACAAAGGAGGCTGTAGATGCATTGTGAAGGATTGTAGAGGGAATGGAAGGTCATCACCTGCGGGGGTTTGGTTGGGAACTCACCTTGAGGAATTCGGAGAACTGGCTCTCCATCAGGTGGTGCAGGTCCTCCTTGCTCATGTAGTCCTTGCCCCCGGCGTACTTATGGAAGGTGAACATGATGTTCTCCATAGCCTGCTCCATCTGGGATGGGACGCCCATGTCTGCGGAGTCTGAGGAGTGGAGTTCTGCAAGAGACGGCGAGAGAGCTCAGTCCGACCGTTTCCATGGAGATGATAAAGACAGTAAGACATTGATTATTCATTTATAACAGCCGAAGCTGGAGACCCCCCCCAACTCCATCCATAGGGCCCCCCAACTCCATCCATAGAGCCCCCTCCCCCAACTCCATCCATAGGGCCCCCCAACTCCATCTATAGAAACCCCTCCCCCAACTTTATCCATAGGGCCCCCCAACTCCATCCATAGGGGCCCCCCAACTCCTTCCATAGGGTCCCCCCAACTCCTTCCATAGGGTCCCCCAACTCCATCCATAGAGCCCTCCCAACTCCATCCACAGGGCCCCCCCAACTCCATCCATAGGGCCCCTTCCCCAACTCCATCCATAGGGCCCCCCAACTACATCTATAGAGCCCCCCAAATCTATCCATTGGGCCCCCCAACTCCATCCATAGGGTCCCCCCAACTCCATCCAAAGGGCCCCTGCCCCAACTCCATTCATAGAGCCCCCAACTCCATCTATAGAGCCCCCCAACTCTATCCATAGGGCCCCCCCAACTCTATCCATAGGGCCCCCCGTCAACTCTATCCATAGAGCCCCAATCATGGACAACCACCACCGAGTGCCAAGGACGGGCGCCATGACGTCTCCATCACTCATCTGATCTCCTGCAGAGAACGTCTAGATGATTTCTCTCTTCTTATGACCGATCCCTACCATTAAAGAGAACCTGTCCCCGCCCAAACTCCATCCCTTCCCCCGACCTAGGACCAGCACACCGAGGGGTTAACGTTCCCATTAGCGGCTCCATTGATTATTATAAGTGGCTCTCGTCGTGGTCGGTGGAGGAGGGGTTCAGAGGAACGTCTAATGGAGGCTAATGGCTTCATCTGCCGGGAAAGAAGGCGGCCGGTGAAAAGTGCGCACTCGTGACGGGTCATTGGGGGATGGTACGCGTCTGTCTGTCTGTGCGCCGAGACGTTAAATCGTGAATTTCAAATCCCAGATCTGAAGCCACCAAAGAACTTCCAGGACAGAAGAATCGATATGTAGAGATCTTGTAGATTACCAAAAGTATTGGGACGTATTACCTGAAGAAGGATCCATGGTGGAATCCAGTCTCTCCGATCGGATCCCCGAGGTGCTGCGGCTTATACTGTGAGGGTTTCCTATCTATATACTGAATATATATTATAATTTGTAGGCGGAGCTTTCCTCGGGAACAAGACTTCTTATAAATCCCCGGGATCTGATTGCAAAGTCATTTACATTTATATCAGGGCGGGGCTGTGACCTTGTGTGAGGACAACCTATGTATTCCCATCACTCCCTCCACCAGTGTGACCTACAGACCTACCACGGGATCTACAGACCTACCACGGGATCTACAGACCTACCATGAGACCTACAGACCTACCACGAGACCTACAGACCTACCGTAGGATCTACAGACCTACCACGGGATCTACAGACCTACCACGGGATCTACAGACCTACCACGGGATCTACAGACCTACCACGAGATCTACAGACCTACCATGAGATCTACAGACCTACCACGGGATCTACGGACCTAACACGGGATCTACAGACCTACCATGAGATCTACAGACCTACCACGGGATCTACAGACCTAACACGAGATCTACAGACCTACCGTAGGATCTACAGACCTAATACGAGATCTACAGACCTTCCGTGGGATCTACAGACCTAATACGAGATCTACAGACCTACCGCGGGATCTACAGACCTACCGCGGGACCTACAGACCTACCATGAGACCTACAGACCTACCACAAGATCTACAGATCTACCATGAGACCTACAGACCTACCACAAGATCTACAGACCTACCATGAGATCTACAGACCTACCATGAGATCTACCACGAGATCTACAGACCTACCATGAGATCTACAGACCTACCACGAAATCTACAGACCTACCATGAGACCTACAGACCTACCACGAGATCTACAGACCTACCATGAGATCTACAGACCTACCATGAGACCTACCACGAGATCTACAGACCTACCATGAGATCTACAGACCTACCACGAAATCTACAGACCTACCATGAGACCTACCATGAGATCTGCAGACCTACCATGAGATCTACACACCTACTTTGAGATCTACAGACCTACCATGGGATCTACAGACCTACCACGAGATCTACAGACCTACCGTGGGATCTACAGACCTACCATGGGATCTACAGACCTACCGCGAGATCTACAGACCTACCATAGGATCTACAGACCTACCATAGGATCTACAGACCTACTGCGGGATCTACAGACCTACCACGAGATCTACAGACCTACCATGGGATCTACAGACCTACCATGAGATCTACAGACCTACCATGAGATCTACCAACCTACCGTGGGATCTACAGACCTACCACGAGATCTACAGACCTACCACGAGATCTACAGAGCTACCGTGGGATCTACAGACCTACCATGAGATCTACCAACCTACCGTGAGATCTACAGACCTACCACTGGATCTACAGACCTACCATGGGATCTACAGACCTACCACGAGATCTACAGACCTACCGTGGGATCTACAGACCTACCATGAGATCTACCAACCTACCGTGAGATCTACAGACCTACCACTGGATCTACAGACCTACCACAGGATCTACAGACCTACCACGGAATCTACAGACCTACCACGAGATCTACAGACCTACCGTGAGATCTACAGACCTACCGCGAGATCTACAGACCTACCACGGGATCTACAGACCTACCACGGGATCTACAGACCTACCACGAGATCTACAGACCTACCACGAGATCTACAGACCTACCATGAGATCTACAGACCTACCACGAGATCTACAGACCGACCATGAGACCTACAGACCTACCGCGAGATCTACAGACCTACCACGGGATCTACAGACCTACCATGAGATCTACAGACCTACCATGAGACCTACCACGAGATCTACAGACCTACCATGGGATCTACAGACCTACCACAAGACCTACAGACCTACCACGAGATCTACAGACCTTCCACGAGATCTACAGACCTACCACGAGATCTACAGACCTACCGTGGGATCTACAGACCTACCACGAGACCTACAGACCTACCCCAAGATCTACAGACCTACCATGAGACCTACCCCGAGATCTACAGACCTTCCATGGGATCTACAGACCTACCACGGGATCTACAGACCTACCACGGGATCTACAGACCAACTACAAGACCTACAGACCTACCACGAGATCTAAAGACCTACCATGAGACCTACAGACCTACCACAAGATCTACAGACCTACCATGAGACCTACAGACCTACTCCGAGATCTACAGACCTACCATGAGACCTACCACAAGATCTACAGACCTACCATGAGATCTACAGACCTACCATGGGATCTACAGACCTACCGTGGGATCTACAGACCTACCGTGGGATCTACAGACCTACCACGAGATCTACAGACCTACCATGGGATCTACAGACCTACCACGGGATCTACAGACCTACCACGAGATCTACAGACCGACCATGAGACCTACAGACCTACCCCAAGATCTACAGACCTACCATGAAATCTACAGACCTACCATGAGACCTACCACGAGATCTACAGACCTACCATGGGATCTACAGACCTACCACGGGATCTACAGACCTACCACGGGATCTACACACCTACTTTATGATCTACAGACCTACCATGGGATCTACAGACCTACCATGGGATCTACAGACCTACCACGGGATCTACAGACCTACCACAAGATCTACAGACCTACCACGGGATCTACAGACCTACTACAAGATCTACACACCTACCATGAGACCTACCACAAGATCTACAGACCTACCATGAGATCTACAGACCTACCATGGGATCTACAGACCTACCGTGGGATCTACAGACCTACCGTGGGATCTACAGACCTACCGTGGGATCTACAGACCTACCGTGGGATCTACAGACCTACCACGAGATCTACAGACCTACCATGAGATCTACAGACCTACCGTGGGATCTACAGACCTACCGTGGGATCTACAGACCTACCACGAGATCTACAGACCTACCATGAGATCTACAGACCTACCATGGGATCTACAGACCTACCACGGGATCTAAAGACTAATGCCAGACACCGAGACTTACACACACTATTATTAGACATGTATATAGCTCTGACATATACCGCAGCGCTGTACAGAGATCACTGAGCCAATCACAACAGTCTCTGTACAGAGGAGTTTACACTACATGACCTTTCCACCTCAGGACTGACAATGCAATCTCTGTGATCGGGGGAGGGGAGGGCGGGGGTTGTACGTTGATCCGACAATAAAACGCGTCCAGAGATCAGCGCACACATTTCACACATTCCGGGAATTCCTCTGCGGTATGCGGATCTACAGCTGAGGAGAATCATAAACAATCGCCCTCTCAGTGCTGCTGATCTCCTGCGGCCTCTTTGCAGCCACTTCCTATCTCCATGCATTCCAGTGATGGGATTTCTCAGGGCGGAATTCCTGATGGAGACACCAGGGGGCAATGTCTGTGTGATGGAACGTCCATTCGTGGTCTCCATGGGAAGCCCATGTGACATTGTGACAACATAGAACCGGAAATGCCTGAACAAGGGCCCGAGGATGGAGGGATTCAGGGGCCCGAGGATGGAGGGATTCAGGGGCCCCAGAGATGGATAGATTCAGGGGCCCCAGAGATGGACAGATTCAGGGGCCCCAGAGATGGATAGATTCAGGGGCCCCAGAGATGGATAGATTCAGGGGCCCTGAGGACGGAGGGATTCAGGGACCCCAGAGATGGAGGGATTCAGGGGCCCCAGAGATGGAGGGATTCAGGGACCCCAGAGATGGATAGATTCAGGGGCCCAGAGGATGGAGGGATTCAGGGACCCCAGAGATGGAGGGATTCAGGGGCCCCAGAGATGGATAGATTCAGGGGCCCCAGAGATGGATAGATTCAGGGGCCCAGAGGATGGAGGGATTCAGGGACCCCAGAGGATGGAGGGATTCAGGGACCCCAGAGATGGAGGGATTCAGGGGCCCCAGAGATGGATAGATTCAGGAGCCCTGAGGATGGATAGATTCAGGGGCCCCAGAGATGGATAGATTCAGGGGCCCCAGAGATGAATAGATTCATGAGCCCTGAGGATGGATAGATTCAGGAGCCCTGAGGATGGATAGATTCAGGGGCCCCAGAGATGGATAGATTCAGGGTCCCCAGAGATGGATAGATTCAGGGTCCCAGAGATGAATAGATTCAGGGGCCCCGAGGATGGATAGATTCAGGGGCCCCAGAGATGGATAGATTCAGGGGCCCGAGGACGGAGGGATTCAGGGGCCCCAGAGATGGGCAGGTGGGGGTTCTGTTTATGACAGACAGTGCAGAACAAATACAATGGAAATTGTTTCTGGAAAGTTCGGTGTTTTTGTTGGCAGGTAGATAACGGCTTTGATTGTCAGCTTTGCAGACAAGGAGGAGATAGCGGCCTCAAGGTCCACCACACCCCCTCCCTGGAGCCCCTCCGTGTCAGGGTCAGCCGGGCGCGGTTATTGGTTCAGGCATTCCTCCAATCCGTTCCAAGTAATCCCGGGAGGACCGCACCCCACTCATCATTCCATCACCAGACCCCCGGCCTGAGGAGGAACCCAAAACACTCCGCCCCAGACCAAGGCCAATGGGACCCGGGCACAGGGATGGTGGGAACCCCTCATAATGGGCACAGCGGGGGTACAGACCCGGGAACTCAGCACAGGGATGGTGGGAACCCCTCATAATGGGCACAGCGGGTGTACAGACCCAGGAACTCAGCACAGGGATGGTGGGAACCCCTCATAATGGGCACAGCGGGTGTACAGACCCAGGAACTCAGCACAGGGATGGTGGGAACCCCTCATAATGGGCACAGCGGGTGTACAGACCTGGGAACTCAGCACAGGGATGGTGGGAACCCCTCATAATGGGCACAGGGATGGCGGGAACCCCTTATAATGGGCACAGGGATGGTGGGAACCCCTCATAATGGGGCACAGCGGGGGTACAGACCCAGGAACTCTGCCTTTTAGATTGTAAGCTCTGCGGACCACAGCCCCCCCTCCCGCCCACAGAACCCTCTTCTATTACAACTGTATTACCTCCCGTTATATTGTAAAGCGTTGCGCAAACTGTTACCGCTATAAGTTCTCGCCGTCCCCGGAGGACGCAACCGGTGTGGTGGGAGCTGCAAAACCCCAAAGTGGGGCAGCAAAAAGGGGGTGAGTAACCCAGCCAATCAGAACCCACCTACAAAAGTCACATGACTTTCAGGGTGAGGGGGGGGGATCCTTTAAAAGGAGCACCAAAGTCCTCCATAAAAAGGCAAATATTAAATTTAACAAATTGGCGTCCCGTCTGATTCGCCGTGTCTCGCCGGCGCGCGCGGGGTTAAGCGGGCTGAGAGAGAGCGAGCGCAGGGAGTGCGGTCTGTGGGCTGAGTGCAGGGTGTGTCCCTCCTGTGTGTGCACAACACGTCTCCGCAACGCTCCTCCAGTCTTTTCCTTTAACCCCTTCCCGACCGCGCCTGCCCGACCGCGCCTGCACTTTTCTGATGACTTCACCAAAAAAAATAAATGAACTTCGCCAAGACCGCGCCGCTCGGCGATGTCACCGTATGTCAGGTCCCCTGCATGGTTGGCAGACCCCCAAACCCATCCGCAAACCGCCCACGGCAACCGTTCGTCAAACACTCACCCTCCGACGAAAGAAAGAGCGCAATTTTGGGCGCACAGCGGCGAAAAAATAAATTAATCAAATTTGCAAGTGTAGTGATTTCTAAATCGTACGCGGTCTGCGATTTTCTGCAGACACAACCCCCCGCCCAAACCTGTATCCAAACCTCCCCCGTGACCAATAATCAAACCCCGCCCTCCAACGACCGTAAAAACGCAGTTTGGGGCGCGCAGCGGCGAAAGTATCGAGTTAAAAAAGACCGAAAACGAGGCGATTAGAAATGAAAGTTGCAACATTGTAATATTTTTTTAATCGCACGTGGCAAGCGACTTAACTGCCCCCCCCCCCAAACACATCCGCAAACCCCCTCCGGCCACTGATAGTCAAACCCCGCCCTCCAACGAACGTAAGAGCGCAATTTGGGGCGCGCAACAGCGAAAGTATCGAGTTAAAAAGACCGAAAACGAGGCGATTAAAAATGAAGTTGCAACATTGTAATAATTTTCTAATCGCACCTGGTAAGCGACGCAACTGCCCCCTCCACCCCATCAAACCCCCTCCGGCGACTGAAAGTCAAACCCCGCCCTCCAACGAACGTAAGAGCGCAATTTGGGGCGTGCAACGGCGAAAGTAAAGTGCCAAAAACGAGGCGATTATTGCGATCGGTTAGAAATAAAAGTTACAACATTGTAACGATGCTCAATTGTGCGTGGCCGGCGACGCTCTGCGGACGCAACCGCCCCCCCCCCCCCAAACCCGTTTGCAGACCCCCCCCCCAGCAACCGATAATTAAACCACACCCTCTTAGAAAAGAGCGCATATTGGGGGGCGCGCCCAACAGCGAAAGTAAAGAGCTAACAGGCCCCCCCCAAACCCTGCCCCCAAATGAAAGTAAGAGCGAAATTGGCGCATTGGCGAAATAAAAGCGATAAAAAGTCAGAAAGCGAGGCGATTAATGCGATTGGTTAAAAAGAAAAGTTGCAACATTGTAATGATTGTATCCCTGCGTTGTCAGTGACGCTGCGCAGGCGCAACCGCCCCCCATAACCCATCCGCAACGTTCGACAGCCAAACCCCGCCCTCCTAGGAAAGTAAGAGCGCAATTTGGAGTGCGCAACGGCGAAAGTAAAGAGCTAACCGCCCCCCCCCCCCAAAACCCATCCCCAAAACCCCGCCCCAAACGAAAGTAAGAGCGCAATTTGGGGCACGCAACGGCGAAAGTAAAGAGCTAACTACCCCCCCAAACCATCCACAAACCCCGCCCCAAGCGAAAGTAAGAGCGCAAGTGGGGGCACGCAACGGCGAAAGTAACGAGCTAACTACCCCCCCAAACCCATCCACAAACCCCGCCCCCAAATGAAAGTAAGAGCGCAATTTGGGGAGCGCAATGGCGAAAGTAAAGAACTAACCGCCCCCCCCCCCCCAAACCCATCCACAGACCTCGCCCCCCAAACGAAAGAGCGCAATTTCGGAAGCGCAACGGTAAAAGCGCTAACCTCCCCCCAAACCCATCTACAAACCCCGCCCCCAAACAAAAGTAAGAGCGCAATTTGGGGCACGCAACAGGGAAAGTAAAGAGCAAACCGCCCCCTGCAAACCCATCCACAAACCCCGCCCCCCAATGAAAGTAGGAGCGTAATTTGGGGAGCGCAATGGCAAAGATAAAGAGCTCACCGCCCCCCCAAACCCATCCATAGACCCCGCCCCCAAATGAAAGAGCGCAATTTGGGGCACGCAGCAGCGAAAGAGCTAACCGCTCCCCCAAAACCCATCCACAGACCCCGCCCCCAAATGATAGTAAGAGCGCAATTTGGGGCGCCCAACGGCGAAAGTAAAGAGCTGTCCGCCCCCTCAAACCCATCCACAGACCCCGCCCCCAAACGATAGTAAGAGTGCAATTTGGGACGCCCAACGGCGAAAGTAAAGAGCTAATCGCTCCCCTAAACCCATCCACAGACCCTGCCCCAAAACGAAACAGCGCAATTTGGGGCACGCAGCAGCAAAAGAGCTAACCGCTCCCCCAAAACCCATCCACAGACCCCGCCCCCAAATGATAGTAAGAGTGCAATTTGGGGCGCCCAACGGCGAAAGTAAAGAGCTGTCCGCCCCCTCAAACCCATCCACAGACCCCGCCCCCAAACTAAAGAGCGCAATTTCGGGAGCGCAACGGCGAAAGAGCTAACCTCCCCCCCCCAAACCCATCCCCCAAACGAAAGAGCGCAATTTGGGGCATGCAACCGCGAAAGAGCTAACCGCTCCCCCAAACCCATCCACAAACCCCGCCCCTAAACGAAACAAACAGCGCAATATGGGGCACGCAGCGGCGAAAGAGCTAACCGCTCCCCCAAACCCATCCACAGACCCCGCCCCCAAACGAAAGTAAGAGCGCAATTTGGGGAAGGTGACGGCGAAAGTAAAGTGCTAAAAAGACCGAAAGCGAGGCGATTAATGCGATCGGTTAGAAATAAAAGTTGCAACATTCTAATGATTGTATCCCTGCGCTGTCAGTGACGCTGCGCAGGCGCAACCGCCCACCATAACCCATCCGCAACGATTGACAGCCAAACCCCGCCCCCAAACGGCAGTAAGAGCGCAATTTGGGGGGGCGCAATGGGGAGGTCATTAATGATATAATAACAATACGAATAATAAAAAGTGACCCCTCCCCCCCCCCCAACTATTCTAGGGGCGCATGCAACGACCCGCTATGTATAGACAGGTGAGGGGGGGGGGGGCTCCTTTCATTTCTCCCCCCCCCCCCGTCCCGTGACCTGACGGTGAATCTGCAGCGAACAACGGGGAACTGACTGAGATTTTCCGACCTGCCCCACCCACTGCAGCGGCAGACGGGCGAGGGGTTACGCGAGCGTTACGGAATGCAGTAAGGACTGGCAGCCAGATAGCAGTCTCCTGATTGGCTGTAAGGGGTTAAGGCTTCCAGTCCTCGTGGCGCCCCGACGGCTCACGTTTTCAGGATTTCCCTCGCAGGGAACGGCGGCGGCGCTCATTACTGAGGCGGCGACACGGATCCAATCACCTGTGCAAAATAATGGAAAGCCTGAAAACACGACCTGCCGGGGCGCCTCGGGGACCGGAGTTTGGCGAAGATCGGGGTAAGCCCTTGGAACGAGCCGAACGGACAGGAAAGGCGCCGATGTTTGGCGCCCGTTGGTCTCGCCCCGGGTATGGGGGGGATAATAGAAGAGGAGGATGGGGGGATAATAGAAGAGGAGGAGGGGGGGATAATAGAAGAGGAGGATGGGGGGATAATAGAAGAGGAGGATGGGGGGATAATAGAAGAGGAGGATGGGGGGGATATAAGAAGAGGAGGATGGGGGGATAATAGAAGAGGAGGATGGGGGGATATAAGAAGAGGAGGATGGGGGGGATAATAGAAGAGGAGGATGGGGGGACTCACCTTCGGGGCGGATAGAGAAGTGGAGGACGGTGCGGCTCGGAGTCGGTCGGCACAATGTGAGCCGTCAGCAGAGAACCTCCAACTAAGAGAAGGACCAACCCTAGAAATCTGAGTCACTTCCAGCCCCGCCCCTCCCCTCCCCCTCCTCCTCCCAATCCTGGAATTCTTCCGTCATCCCCGTCCCTCCTCACCCATAGATCTCTCCTCACCCCCTGGATCCCCCCTCACCCCCTGAGTCCCTCCTTACCCCATAGATCCCTCCTCACCCCCTGGATCCCCCCTCACCCCCTGAGTCCCTCCTTACCCCATAGATCCCTCCTCACCCCCTGGATCCCCCCTCACCCCCTGAGTCCCTCCTCACCCCCTGAGTCCCTCCTTACCTCATAGATCTCTTCTCACCGCCTGGATCCCTCCTCACCCTATGGATCCCCCCTCACCCCCTGAGTCCCTCCTCACCCCCTGGATACCTCCTCACCCCATAGATCTCTCCTCACCCCCTGGATCCCCCCTCACCCCCTGAGTCCCTCCTCACCCCCTGGATACCTCCTCACCCCATAGATCTCTCCTCACCCCCTGGATCCCCCCTCACCCCCTGAGTCCCTCCTTACCCCATAGATCCCTCCTCACCCCCTGGATCCCCCCTCACCCCCTGAGTCCCTCCTTACCTCATAGATCTCTTCTCACCGCCTGGATCCCTCCTCACCCTATGGATCCCCCCTCACCCCCTGAGTCCCTCCTCACCCCCTGGATACCTCCTCACCCCATAGATCTCTCCTCACCCCCTGGATCCCCCCTCACCCCCTGAGTCCCTCCTCACCCCCTGGATACCTCCTCACCCCATAGATCTCTCCTCACCCCCTGGATCCCCCCTCACCCCCTGAGTCCCTCCTTACCCCATAGATCCCTCCTCACCCCCTGGATCCCCCCTCACCCCCTGAGTCCCTCCTTACCTCATAGATCTCTTCTCACCGCCTGGATCCCTCCTCACCCTATGGATCCCCCCTCACCCCCTGAGTCCCTCCTCACCACCCGGAATCCCTCCTCACCCCCTGGATACCTCCTCACCCCATAGATCTCTCCTCACCCCCTGGATCCCCCCTCACCCCCTGAGTCCCTCCTTACCCCATAGATCCCTCCTCACCCTATGGATCCCCCCTCACCCCCTGAGTCCCTCCTCACCCCCTGGATCCCTCCTCACCCCCTGAGTCCCTCCTCACCCCCTGAGTCCCTCCTCACCCCCTGGATACCTCCTCACCCCATAGATCTCTCCTCACCCCCTGAGTCCCTCCTCACCCCCTGGATACCTCCTCACCCCATAGATCTCTCCTCACCCCCTGAGTCCCTCCTCACCCCCTGGATACCTCCTCACCCCATAGATCTCTCCTCACCCCCTGAGTCCCTCCTCACCCCCTGGATACCTCCTCACCCCATAGATCTCTCCTCACCCCCTGAGTCCCTCCTCACCCCCTGGATCCCCCCTCACCCCCTGGATACCTCCTCACCCCATAGATCTCTCCTCACCCCCTGGGCCGATTTCATTTCTTGAAGCCCTGAAACCCCAGAAAAGTACAAATCCCCCCTTTTTGAGGAGTAGACAGTCCGAGGTATTTAGTAAGAGGCATGGCGAGTTTTTTGAAGTTGTAATTTTCTTGGGAAAATCACACGCGGCAAACTTGCCATTACACCCCAAAATACACTCAGCTCCTCCTCCTGAGTATGGGGGTTCCACATGTGTGCGACTTTCCCACAAGCCGGCCACATAGAGGCCCAACATCCAGGGAGAACCTTCAGGGGTTCTGGGGACATCAATCACACGTCTCATTTCCTGACAACCAATCACACTATTGGAGGCCCCCGAGCACCAGGACAAGGGAAACGCCCACAAAATGACCCCAACATATCCGAGGCATGGGCAGCAGATAGGTACTCAGGTACTCCGACGGGCTGATGACAGGTACTTGGGTACTCTGATCAGCTGGAGATAGGTACTTGGGTACTCAGATGGGCTGAAGATAGGTACTCGGGTACTCCGACGGGCGGCAGATAGGTACTCGGGTACTCTGACGGACTAAAGAGTACCTGAGTACCTATCTCCAGCCCATCAGAGTACCCAAGTACCTATCTCCAGCCCATCAGAGATACCCGAGTACCTGTCACCAGCCCGTTGGAGTACCCGAGTACCTATCTGCAGCCCATCAGAGTACCTGAATACCTATCTGTCGCCCATCAGTGTACCTATCTCCAGCCCAGATATATGCGGCAGATAGGTACTCGGGTACTCTGACGGGCTGAAGATAGGTACTCTGATAGGCGGCAGATAGGTACTCGGGTACTCCGACGGGCGGCAGATAGGTACTCCAACGGGCTGATGACAGTTATTCGGGTACTCTGATGGGCTGGAGATAGGTACTTGGGTACTCTGGTGGGCTAAAGATAGGTACTTGGGTACTGTGATGGGCTGGTGACAAGGTACCTTGATGGGCTGCAGATAGGTACTTGGGTACTCCAACGGGCTGAAAAAAGGTACTCGGGTACTCTGATGGGCTGGAGATAGGTACTCTGATGGGATGCAGATAGGTACTCTTTTACTAAGGGCAATCAGTGTGTATTGGTGTGCACTGTGATCGGTAACTATCTGTTACCACAATCTCCTCGGTGTTTGAGGAGAAAAACCCGATACCAGGTAGTTACTGCGGCTTGTGGACATTCTGTGACCGGCTGTGATTGGACAGAGCCGGCCGGTCACGTGGAAAATAATAATAATACATTATTACTGTTTAATTTATTTATTTTTTTGTTCGGGTGTTTATTATTATTTTATTGTTAATAATAATATTTTTTTATTTTATTTTAGGTAAAGAAGTTAATTATTATTTATTATTACATATATTTATTTATGATGATTTTTAGTTATTTGGGTACTTACTTTACATTTATTTATTCATACATGATTACTTTTTATTTTATTTTATTTAAACAGAAAATTGCACAAAAACGGGTGCCAAAATGCGCATTTCCAAGTATTTTTATGGTTATAAAAACGTGCCAAAAACGCACAAATCTGCCCAATTTGAGCAAAGAAAAAAAAAAGCTCCAGAACTTTTTTTTAGTCTTCGGGGCGTTTCAAAATTTGTAAATTCGAAAAACCGGAAAATCCGGAAATTCAAAAAATCCAGAAATTCAAAAAATGGGAAGAAGATCTGAAAACCCGAAAATCCAGAAATTCGATCGTTCGAAAAATTCTGAAATAAAAAAGAAAATTCGAGCGAACTTCTTATATTATCGCTATCGGAACTTCCTTTCAAATTTGGTTGTCAGTGAATGTAATGAATACGAATTTATCCCGAAGTTACAAATTATTATTAGAAGTAGGAGGAGTCATTTCCTCAGTCTCCCCTCCCCCAGTGATCAGACTGTACATTGTAACTTTGTAAGAATGAATAACACTCAGCGGCGAGGGCGGTGTGTCTCATTATGGCGGGGGTGGGGGTGTCACAATGTGTAGCCCCCAAGAGGGGAGGGGATACTAGTGGCCCGGTGTGTTATTCCTCTCTGTAGCGGGGGGGGGAGGGGGGGGTGATTTCTGATCACAATCAGGAACTTCCTCATTTTGTAACAAATGTCACAACAAGATATCATTTTATTTATCACCGTTTCCCTCCCCCCTCCTCCTGCCCCCTCCCCCCTCCTCCTCCTCCTCCTGCCCCTCCTCCCCCCCTCCCCCGACCAGTTCTCAGCTCTCACACTTTGAATGACAATTACTCGGTCGGGTAACATTTGTACTCGGAGGACATTATTTTGGGACGACTTTCCTTTGGTGGGATTTATTCACCCCGGGAGGAGGAGGGAGGGGGGGGGATGGGGGGAGGGGGGGGGGTTGGGGGGGTTTTGTTCGCTAAATAATCGATAAAAGAAAAACAAACCTTTTAAAAGTAACAAATTATAAAATGTAAATAAATAATTTTTCTCCTTCACTGATAGGTGGTCCCGAGGGGCAATGATATGAGTGCAGCCTATCAGTGCCCATCATTGCCCCCATCAGTGCAGCCTATCAGTGCCACATATGAGTGCAGCCTATCAGTGCCCATCATTTCCCCCCATCAATGCCACATGAGTGCAGCCTATCAGTGTAACCTATGTGGCACTGATGGGGGGCAATGTTGGGCACTGCTGAGACAGCACTGATATGTGGCTCTGATGGGGGGGCAATGATATGAGTGCAGCCTATCAGTGACCATTATTGCCCCCCCATCAGTGCCACATATGAGTGCAGCTTATCAGTGTAGCCTATGTGGCACTGATGGGGAGGCAATGATGGGCACTGATAGGCTACACTGATGGGCACTGAAAGGCTGCACTCATATGTGGCACTGATGGGGGGGCAATGATGGGCACTGATAGGCTTCACAGATGGGGGCAATGATGGGCAACACTGATGGGGGCAATGACGGGCACTGATTGGAAACTGGTGGGCATAGATGAAGTGGCACTGATATGTGGAACTGATGGAGGGAAAGGCTTGGCACTGATAGGTGGCACTGATGGGGGGCAATGACAGGCATCACTGTTGGGGCAGAACCCGTGATCGATGATGGATAGCCCTTGTGTGGATTTGTTGGTTATCGGCTCTCCTCAGCACAAGGAGAGGAATGCCAATAACCGGCCAATCCTGTGTAGACTGATCAGCTGTGATTGGCTCTTTACCCCCCGATCTGCCGATCACAGATCACTGCCAGCGCAGGCCTGCGGGGGGGAGGGGGAAGCGCGATGACAGGAGGACGTCATACCATGCTATCGCACGGTCGTGAAGAGGGTTAAACTGACCACACTATACAATCTGACTGACCACACTATACAATCTGACTGCAATCCCATATAAAATCTTCCATCGGCTGTGTAGTGCCCGATTTGCTGCAAACTGAATGGGTCGTTAAAGTGATTGTAAAGCCCCCCCCCCCCCCAATACTTACCTGAGCCCCCTCTCCATCCGGCGATGTCGCACGAGAGCCACGAAGACCAAGGACTCCCCCTCCTGATTGGCTCCCGCTGCTGACAAAGTCAGGCAGCCAATGAGGAGAAAGAGGGGGCAGAGCCAAGCAGCGGCTTCCTGTCTGGACACACAGAGCAGCGGCTCGGCTCTGGTGTCTCCATAGCAAGCTGTGGGCGGAACTCGGCAGGAGGGAGGGGCCAGGAGTACAGAAGAGGGACCCAAGAAGAGGAGGATCCGGGCTGCTCTGTGCGAATCCATTACACAGAGGAGGGAAGAACAACATAGAAAAATAAGAGAGACTTTAGTATCAGGTCTGTCCTCGGCCCGGCCTGCCTGAGGGAAGGTGGAAGAAACGGAGAGGACTGAACTAACTAGCACTCAACAGGAGGGGAGGAGAAAACCAAAACCACAAGTTGTAGAGACCCGAAACCTCCACTAGATGTCCGGCCACTACTACTGAGCCATAATACAAAACACAAGGAGGAGTCCGGACGCAGGATTTCACGTCAGGTTTATTATAAACGCACATCACGTGACCATCGCACATCGCGTGACCATCGCACATCGCGTGACCATCGCACTGCGAATCCAAATCTCTCATCTCAGAAAAAAAATCTACAGACAACGTGAGCGAATGAAAGATCGCAAAACCGCCATTCTTCTGTGCGATCGCAGGTAGAAAATATACTTGTTGTGCTTCTGTAATACACGGTGTGGGGTCTCTTTATATAAAAAAAATAAAAATAAAACACACAGAGCTATTCGTCCAATGAGACGGCGCGTACATTCGTTCTGTGCGGAAAAAACAAAAACGTCATTATGAGGCGATTTCCTTCTCCGGGTCGAATATTATCCATTCATACAGAATAGAATGAATGGGGAGGAGGAGCAATACCTCCTCAGGCCACTAGGTGGAGCTGTTGATCATACAAAATGATTAATGTTTGTTAGCTCCATCTAGTGGCCATAAGGTGGTATTTATATTTTTTATTTATAATATAATACAATTATAATGTAATATTAATAATATATTATATTACAATTTTATTATCGAGACATAAATGTTTTATTATTTTTTTTTTATTTAAATTATAATACAATTATAATATTAATAAAAAATAATAATAATATAAAATATATTAATTATATATTATATTACAATTTTATTATTATTGTGACATAAATGTTTTATTATTTTTTTATTTAAATTATAATACAATTATAATATTAATAAAAAATAATAATAATATATAATATATTAATGATATATTATATTACAATTTTATTATTATTATTTTTTTTATTCATAATATAATACAATTATAATATTAATAAAAAATAATAATAATATAATATATAATATATTAATTATATATTATATTACAATTTTATTATTATTATTGTGACATAAATGTTTTATTATTTTTTTTATTCATAATATAATACAATTATAATATTAAAAAAAATAATAATAATAATAATAATATATAATATATTAATTATATATTATATTACAATTTTATTATTACCGAGACATAAATGTTCTATTATTTGTTTTTATTTAAATTATAATACAATTATAATATTAATAATAAAAAATAATAATAATATAATATATTAATTATATATTATATTACAATTTTATTATTATTGTGAGATAAATGTTTTATTATTTTTTTAATTTATAATATAATACAATTATAATAAAAACAATAATAATAATAATATATATAATATATTAATTATATTACAAATTTATTATTATTGTGACATAAAAAAAAAAATCGCCATTTTATTCTCTAGGGTCTCTGTTAAAAATATATATAATGTTTGGGGGTTCCAAGTAATTTTCTAGCAAAAAAAATACGGTTTAAAAAAAAAAAAAGTGCCAAAAAAAGCCGGGTCAGCAAGTGGTTAATACCGTTTGGTATTTCTAGTTTTTATTTATAATACAATACAATTATAATATAATATTAATAATATATTATACTACAATTGTATTTATTATATTTATTATTATAATACAGGATTTATATAGTGGCAACAGTTTGTATATTTGATCATATATTTAATATAATATTCTAGCAAAAAAAAAAAAATACAGATTTTTAAACAAAAAGTGCCAGAAGAGTCAGCAAGAGGTTAAAATACTTTGTTAGCGCCGTCTAGTGGCCATCAGGTGGTATTTATATTTTTTATTTATAATATAATACAATTATAATATATTATATTAATTATATTACAATTTTATTATTATTGTGACATACATTTTTTTATTTTATTTATAATATAATACCATTATAATATAATATTAATTAAAAAATAATAATAATATAATAATTATATATTATATTACAATTTTATTTATTATTATTAGTATTATAAAGGATTTATATAGGGGCAACAGCTTGTATATTGGATCATATTATAATATTCTAGCAAAAAATACAGATTTTAAACAAAAAGAGCAAGAAAAAGCCGGGTCTGCAAGTGGTCAATACTGTTTGTTAGCGCCATCTAGTGGCCATTAGGTGAGATAATTTATATATAAAAAAATCTATCTTATAAATAAATAATAAAAAAAAAATATAATATATATTTTTTTTATTATTATTTATAAGATAATTTATAAGATAATACATCTATAATATATTATTATTATTATATAAATTATATATTATATTACGATTTTATTATTATTGTGACCTACATTTTTTTTTAAAACAATCGCCATTTTATTCTCTAGGGTCTCTGCTTAAAATATATATATAATGTTTGGGGGTTCCAAGTAATTTTCGAGCAAAAAAAAAAAAAAGTGACAGAAAAGGCCGGGTCAGCAAGAGGTTAATACTGTTTGTTAGCGCCATCAAGTGGCCGTAATGTGGTATTTATATTTTTTATTTCTGATATAATATTAATAATATATTCATTATATATTATATTAAAATGTTATTTTTCATTATTAATATTATTATTATATATTATAATATTATAATACAGGATTTATATAGTGGCAACTGTTTGTATAGTCCAGGGGTCTCCAAACTTTTTATTTATAATATAATACAATTATAATATAAAATTAATAATATAATATATTCATTATATATTATATTACACGGTTGTTATTATGATTATTATTAGTAGTAGTATTATACAGGAATTATTTAGTGGCAACAGTTTGTATATTAGATCATAATATTTTACCAAAAAATACTAATTGATGCCACTATATTTTTTTATTTATAATATAATACAATTATTATAGTAATATTATATTAATTATATATTCTATTACAATTTTATTATTATTGTGACAAATTTGAAAGAATCGCCATTTTATTCTCTAGGGTCTCTGCTAAAAATATATATAATGTTTGGGGGTTACAAGTAATTTTCTATCAAAAAATGTATATATATTTTTTATTATTATTTATTTATAAGATAATACAATTATAATATTATATTATTATATAAATTATATATATTACAATTTTATTATTATTATTGTGACATACATTTTTTTTTTTAAACAACTGCCATTTTATTCTCTAGGGTCTCTGCTTAAAATATATATAATGTTTGGGGGTTCCAAGTAATTTTCAAGCAAAAAAAAAAGTGTCAGAAAAGGCCGGGTCAGCAAGTGGTTAATACCGTTTGTTAGCGCCATCCAGTGGCCATAATGTGGTATTTATATTTTTTATTTATAATATAATAATATATTCATTATATATTATATTACAATTTTATTTTTCTTTATTAATATTATAATACGGGATTTATATAGGGACAACAGTTTGTATAGTCGATCATATTATAATATTCTAGCAAAAAATACAGTTTTTAAACAAAAAGTGCCAGAAAAGGCAGAGTCAGCATAGTGGTTAATACTGGTTATTAGCGCCGTCAAGTGGTCGTAAGGTGGTATTTATATTTTTTATTTATAATGTGATACAATTGTAATAGTATTATTATATTAATTATATATTATATTACAATTTTATTATTATTGTGACTTAAAAAAAATTGAAACAATCGCCAAATTTATTCTCTAGGGTCTCTGCTAAAAATATATATAATCAGAGCTTTTTTTTCTCAGGAAATAGGTGCAGGAACTCAACCACGACCCGTTCAGATTTCACAAACAGTAGAAGGGTCTTAAAGGGGCATTAAATACCAGGATTGCATTACACACAGAGTGCAGAGTTCAGGGGGTTACAAAGCTGTCACGTGTAAACACAGAAACCAGACTTCTGTGTTTACAAGTGATTGTGGTGAGCAGGCACCAAAGGGTCTGAGCCAGAGGTGGTGGAACTGAGTTCCCCCTGAAAAAAAAGCCTTGTATATAATGTTTGGGGGTTCCAAGTAAATTTGAGTGCCAGAAAAGGCCGGGTCAGCAAGTGGTTAATACTGTTTGTTAGCGCCATCCAGTGGCCGTAATGTGGTATTTATATATTTTTTGCTTATAATATAAATACATTTATTTATAATATAATATTAATATTATATTAATTATATATTATATTACAATTTTATTATTTTTGTGACATAATTTATTTTATTTTTTTTTGCAACAATCGCCCTTTTATTCTGGTAAAAATATATATAATGTTTTGGGGTTCCAAGTAATTTTCTAGCAAAAAATACGGATTTAAAAAAAAGTGGTTAATACAGAAAAGGCAGAATCAGCAAGTGGATAATAAATACGTTGTCAGCGCCATCTAGTGGCGACATTGTGGTGTTTATATATTTTATTTATAATATAATACAATTATAATATAATATTAATTATATGTTATATCAATTATATATTATATTACAATTTCATTATTATTATTAGTATTATACAGGATTTATATAGTGGCATCAATTAGTATTTTTTTGGTAGAATATTATAATATGATCCAATATACAAACTGTTGCCACTAAATAAGTCCTGTATATTAATAATAATAACAACAACAACAGTGTAATATAATGAATATATTATATTATTAATTTTATATTATAATTGTATTATATTCTAAATAAAAAAAAATTGAAATGTCACCTTATGGCCACTAGACGGCGCTAACAAGGTATTTTAACCACCTGCTGACTCGGCATTTTCTGGCGCTATTTAAAATCTGTATTTTTTTTGCTAGAATTTAATATTATATTATCATCAAATATACAGATTTGAAACAAAAAGTACAATAAATTCAATTGTAATATAATATATAATAATTATATTATTAATATTATATAAAAAAAATATATATATTTTATAATATATATATATATATATATATATATATATATATATATATATATATATATATATATATATATACACACACACACACACACACACATTTTTTTCAATTGTAATATAATAATTATATTATTAATATTATAAAAATTATAT
Source organism: Rana temporaria (assembly GCF_905171775.1). Classification (NCBI taxonomy): domain Eukaryota; kingdom Metazoa; phylum Chordata; class Amphibia; order Anura; family Ranidae; genus Rana; species Rana temporaria. The sequence continues at coordinate 118,733,363 of NC_053501.1, forward strand.
ATATATATATATATATATATATATATATATATATATATATATATATATTTTTTTATATATATTTTATAATATAATATTAATAATATAATTATTATATTACAATTGAAAAAAAATTATATAATATATAGATATATATATATTATATAATTTGTTTTCAATTGTAATATAATAATTATATTATTAATATTATATTATAAAATATATATATAATATTAATAATATAATTATTATATTACAATTGAATTTTTTTTTATATATATATATATATATATATATATATATATATATATATATATATATATATATATATATATATATATATATATATATAATCTAATTTTTCAATTGTAATATAATAATTATATTAATATTATAAAAATTATATATATATATATATATATATATATATATATATATATATATATATATATATATATATATATATATATATAAAATTATATAATATATATATATATTTTTTATTTTTGTTTATAATATAATATTAATAATATTATTATATATTATATTACAATTGTATTTATTATTATACAGGATTTATATAGTGGCAACAGTTTGTATATTAGATCATATAATTTTTTTCACAATTTCTTTATTTATTTATTTTTAGACAAAAATTCATACAAAATAAATTCACAAATTCAGGGCTGCCACTACCGACCCCACAAATGCAGAATGCACAATTAGAGATTAGATCACATTATAATATAACATCATTTAATATATTGAAAATGGGGAGGGTAGTGCTGCGCTAATCAGTGGTGAATGGATAAGTGAATAAACAGGTGGGGGAGGGGAATGAAAGTAGGTGTAATTGAAATGAGGAGCAATATAGCCCAAATGGCATCAGCATAAAAATAAATATAAATGATCAGTGAACAATAACAGTAATGGTGCAAATCATATAACTACACAAGTTCCTCTTAATGTGATGAAATACACTATAAGTAATGGTGCAAAAAAATCCCAGGTAACTGTGCTAAGTGACACTCCTATACTGGTGATAAACAGTCCATCAACAGAGTTTGAGAAATATTAGCAAAAAATATAAGTAAAATTTCAAAAGTCCAAGAAAGCAAAAGTGCAAGTGTAGGTCCGCAATATGGAGTGAGAGGAAAATGGGTATCCAGTGATCCTTTTAGGGTAAGTAAGGATGTCCCCTTACCTTACTGCTGTAAGGTAACAGCATATAGATCCAACCACATTAGATGGTTCACTCGATGGGCTCTGATCCAACAACGGCAGGTCCTCCTTGGAGTTCTCGTCCCAGATTGGTCAGTTTCTCGCCCCAAAGAAATAAAGCATCGATGGTGTGATACCGTTTTAAAAATTTTAATTCTCAAAGAAAATAGACAGGGGTACTCACATAATCCAAAATACAATTGAGCATGTAAAAAAGAGGGGCAATCTGTCGCCAACGTCACCTCCGATACCTCTCAGTGGACTCATGCGCATTCGTCACTATCATGTGACTTCCTCAGGAGTCACATGATAGTGACGGAGGTGACGCATGAGTCCACTGAGAGGTATCGGAGGTGACGTTGGCGACAGATTGCCCCTCTTTTTTACATGCTCAATTGTATTTTGGATTATGTGAGTACCCCTGTCTATTTTCTTTGAGAATTAAAATTTTTAAAACGGTATCACACCATCGATGCTTTATTTCTTTGGGGCGAGAAACTGACCAATCTGGGACGAGAACTCCAAGGAGGACCTGCCGTTGTTGGATCAGAGCCCATCGAGTGAACCATCTAATGTGGTTGGATCTATATGCTGTTACCTTACAGCAGTAAGGTAAGGGGACATCCTTACTTACCCTAAAAGGATCACTGGATACCCATTTTCCTCTCACTCCATATTGCGGACCTACACTTGCACTTTTGCTTTCTTGGACTTTTGAAATCTTACTTATACTTTTTGCTAATATTTCTCAAACTCTGTTGGACTGTTTATCACCAGTATAGGAGTGTCACTTAGCACAGTTACCTGGGATTTTTTTGCACCATTACTTATAGTGTATTTCATCACATTAAGAGGAACCTGTGTAGTTATATGATTTGCACCATTACTGTTATTGTTCACTGATCATTTATATTTATTTTTATGCTGATGCCATTTGGGCTATATTGCTCCTCATTTCAATTACACCTACTTTCATTCCCCTCCCCCACCTGTTTATTCACTTATCCATTCACCACTGATTAGCGCAGCACTACCCTCCCCATTTTCAATTGTTTATGGTTTGATACACCTTCCAGTGCCGCAGCTGTACCTCCACTTCTCATCACTTTCATTTCCCCTCCCCCTTTCTTCCCCTCTCTGTTTCCCCTCCTTTGATAAGCGCGGTAATATCCATTTTTCCACTATTTATCATTTAATATATCACACTATTTTTTATTTCATGAATAACATTCGACCAAGCAAAAAAAAAAATAAAAACAATAGTCTAACGCCTGACGTTGCCCCCATTGGCACAGAACGAATGTACTTTAACATGATGAAATATTTATACTTTGTCTGAAAAAATCCGCCGCTTTTTTTTTATATTTTTAACTTTTTTTTTTTCTTTTACTGCAAATTTATAAATTGTAGAAATCCGTTGTGCAAGTAATAAAAATATATATATATATATATAAGACGAAGGTAAACTAATACTAGTAGAATTAATCCGATATAATAAAGCAATCCCTTACATTTGATTGGTTAGTGCTGGTGAATAATATGATCTCACGCTGGCCATACACCGTGCCATCTGATTGGACAATCTCCTAATCTATAGAATAGGAGGACACGTGAATCAATCTGTAGCCAATCAGAGGCCCTTGCGCTACTCTAGATCTAAAGGCGATCGTACGATCAGATTGGCGATTGGTCAACTGTAGACGTCTCCTCCTATCCCACTGAGGCCTGAGACCCCCGAAATGACGAAACTCCGCCCAAAACTGTGCAATTTCAATAGAACTGGGAAGGTTTTAAATGCCGTTTGTGTCCCCTCTGCTGAGATTTCACTTCCTGTGCTGGTGACCCCAGTGAGGAAATGAATGGGTAATGCTGGAACCTCGGGGGAGGTCCTAGTGGTGTTACTGTCCAATAGCGTTGCAGTTGCTCATTCATATCTGGAATATAAACTTGTGGCTTGGCTCATACTCTGTCACATCGGGAGGTGTCACCGGAACAGGAAGTAGGGGTGTGTCTGGAACAGGAAGTAGGGGTGTGTCTGGAACAGGAAGTAGGGGTGTCACCAGAATAGGAAGTAGGGGTGTGTCTGGAACAGGGAGTAGGGGTGTCACCAGAATAGGAAGTAGGGGTGTGTCTGGAACAGGGAGTAGGGGTGTCACCAGAATAGGAAGTAGGGGTGGTGTGTCTGGAACAGGGAGTAGGGGTGTCACCAGAATAGGAAGTAGGGGTGTGTCTGGAACAGGGAGTAGGGGTGTCACCAGAATAGGAAGTAGGGGTGTGTCTGGAACAGGGAGTAGGGGTGTCACCAGAATAGGAAGTAGGGGTGTGTCTGGAACAGGGAGTAGGGGTGTCACCAGAATAGGAAGTAGGGGTGTGTCTGGAACAGGGAGTAGGGGTGTGTCTGGAACAGGACGTAGGGGTGTGTCTGGAACAGGACGTAGGGGTGTGTCTGGAACAGGACGTAGGGGTGTGTCTGGAACAGGACGTAGGGGTGTCACCAGAATAGGGAGTAGGGGTGTGTCTGGAACAGGACGTAGGGGTGTGTCTGGAACAGGACGTAGGGGTGTGTCTGGAACAGGAAGTAGAGGTGTCACCAGAACAGGAATTAGGGGTGTGTCTGGAACAGGACGTAGGAGGTGTGTCTGGAACAGGAAGTAGGGGTGTGTCTGGAACAGGAAGTAGTGTCCGAAACCTCCCCAACTAAAAAAAAAAAACGAGACCAGAGCATTTAACGCTAAAGATTTGGCAGGAGGATGAAGCCACCAACCCATCATGGCTTCCACCATCTTCTTTCCCATAATTCTCTGTAATTAGAGCCGGTGCTGTGCCGTCACATGACTACCCTACAGGGGGATGAAGCCTCAAGGCTGATGCCTCTGTCTTCTTTCCCATAATTCCCTGTACTTGGAACCGGTGCTGTGCCGTCACATGACTACCCTACAGGAGGATGAAGCCACCAATCCATCATGGCGGCCTCCTCCATAGTTGGGCGAGTTGTAGACTTGGGACACCCCAGTTAACTTTGTTCTCCATACCTGAAGAACCTGATATTTCTGAAGGTTCTGATAGGTCAGTAGAGCGAGGTGAAGGGGAGTATCGGGGGGTTCATTGTTGGATTTTCAAGATGGGTGGCCAAAAGGGACAGGAGCTTCAAAAAGTTGGGTGCCCAACTTTATATTTTTTTAGGCCTACTGGTGACTGACTCCTGAGGTCCCTCCAGGTCGGATAAAACCAAAAGTCAAAACACGGTGAGATTGTTTCAATGTCCGTTTTACAGAATTTGTTTTTAGGCCGAATCCTCATCATCTGGCAATTTCATTGGACCGCCATCCAAAATGGTTCTCTTTTTCGTCAAAGGAGAAACGGCCAACACCATTTGGAAGGGCTAAGAAAAAAGGAAACTGCCGATTACAGTCCAGAATTAAACTCGGTTTGGGTCTTTAGATGGTTGAGGAGCCATGGTGGGTCTGCTCATGGGTTGGTCCCTTTCTTTGACCATCAGGGTTCGGGAAAGGGGGGGGGGGTGAGATGGAAACGTTCTGTCTATAGCCCATCTTAGATCTTGATAAACAAGATGGTGGCGATGACCGAGAAGCTCCACAGCGTCACCACAACCTTGCCGATGAGCTGATCGCCAGAACTCGTAACTCCAAGAAGTTAGTATACAAGAAGGTGCTGGTGGTGATGCCCTCCAGGGCACTGCGAGTCAGCTGGTGAAAAAAGGTCAGAGGACTTCCTCAGGACCACCCCAAGGCTGATTCCCAGGAGTGGTCATGAAGGGAACGAGCAGAAGGCAACATAGGATGACCCAAGGATGGAAGTAGCCATGGCTCAGCTGCAAGGTCAAGCTAAAGGAGATGATACACTTGTGGTTGAGGAGCCATGGTGGGTCGGCCCATGAGTTGGTTCTTTTTTTTGACCATCAGGGTTTGGGAAAGGGGGAGGGTGAGATGGAAACGTTCTGTCTATAGCCCATCCTAGATCTTGGTAAACAAGATGGTGGCGATGACTGAGAAGCTCCACAACCTTGCCAGAACTTGTGAGGCAGGATCTCCAAGAAGTTAGTATACAAGAAGGTGCTGGTGGTTCCCTCCAGGGCACTGCGAGTCAGGTGGTGAAAGAGGTCAGAGGACTTCGTCAGGGGGCCACCCCAAGGCTGATGGCCAGAGGGAGTCGAGAAGGAGAAGAGCAGAAAGTAGCGTTGGATGACCCAAGGCCTTAGGTGGTTCTGGCTCATCTTCAAAGTCAAGCTGAAGGCGATACACTTGTAGATGAAGAGCCCTGGTGGGTCCGCTCATGAGCCGGTCCTTTTCTGTGACCATCGTTCCTCCATCTTTGCCATCAGTGTTCATGGAAGGGGGAAGGGCAAGTTGGAAATGTCCTGTATATGACCCATCCTAGATCTTGATAAACAAGATGGCGGTGATAACCGAGAAGCCGCACAGCATCACCACAACCTTGCCGATGCGCTGGTCGCCGGAATTTAGTTCATGAGGCAGGATCTCCAGGAAGGTGATGTACAAGAAGGTGCCGGTGGCGATGCCCTCGAGGACGCTGCGAGCCAGCTGGTGCAAGGGGTCGGAGGACTCCATCAGGGCCACCCCGATGCCGATGCCCAGAGGGGTCATGAAGGAGAAAAGCAGAAGGCAGCCCAGGATGACCCGAGGACGTAGGCGGCCCTGGCTCAGCTTCAAGGTCAAGCTGAAGGAGATGATACACTTGTGGATGAGGAGGGCCAAGCAGATCTCCAGGACCTTCCCGCTCTCCCGCAGGAGGCCGACCGCCAGACCCTCCAGAACGGAATGCAGGGAGAGCGACGCGACCAGGGTGACCGCCCGCACCGCCGAGTGCGCGTTGACGTCCACGTGTACGTGCGGCTGTTCCGGGCCCGAGTGGCGGGCCTCCGAGCCCAGGAGGGAGTGAGTCTCTTCTGATAGGCCCGTTTGGTCCTTGTAGCTCAACACGATCTGCTCCAAAACCAGAACCAGGAAGAACCCCATGGCCAAGATGAACTCCTGAAGAGGGAACTGGAGCTGCCGGGGGGGGAAAGCCAAAAATCTGGATTAGGTCACTTTGTACACAGGAAGCTAAACTACAAACTCCGCCCCACTGGAGGGGGAGGGCCTTAGGATGTATAGGAGCGCCATACTCACCGTTATGTTTAACTTGCCGAGCGCCTCGTTCATCCCGGAGAGGTAGTCAGGCAGCAGGTCCAGCAGGCAGGTCGCCAGGAAGACGCCGCCGGCAAAACAGCTGATTAGGCTCAGCGTTCGGCGACGGGCACCTACGGAGATAGCGGAAGTTCAGAGATTGGAATGAGACCGCCACTGGGATAAGGATATTGGTTGTTCATGTCCCCTCCCCCCAGCCCCGTTTCTTACTCAGGATGTCGGTGCTCCCCTGGCGGCGCAGCAGGAAAAGGGGGATCAGGCCGCTGATGAGGGTCAGGAGGAGTAAAGTGACCAGGGAGCCGATCTTCATCTCCAGGTCGGTGACGACGGAGGGGGGCGGGGCATCCAGGCCCGGCCTCCACACAAGCCTGGCCAGGTCTCCTTCCATGGTGGCACCAGCTCTGGGGAGAGAACCACACAATAGGCATCAGATGTCACCAAAAACAGTCACCGGGTGGGGGGGGGCTAGACAAGGGTATGGGGGAGGGAGAGGGGGGGTAATGGGGCATTGGTGGGCAGTATACATGAAGGAGGAGGAGAGGTGAAGAGGGTTGGATTGGGGCAGTAAGGCAGGAAGGGGGGGCAGGAAGGAGGGGCAACATGTACGGGGTTGATCTGAGTGTGTGTTGGGGGGGCTAATAGGGGGTAAAAAGAGGGCTGTAGAAGGCAGTAAGAGGCATGGGGGGGTGGGGGTAATGAAGGGTATTAAGAGGGCAGAATGTATAGGAGTGGCTAGGAGGAATGGGGGAGGGGTAATTGGGGTAGGAAGAGGGCAGTATATATAGGAGTGGGTAGTAGGGGAGGGGTAATTGGGGTAGGAAAAGGGCAGTATATATTATGAGTGGGTAGGGGAGGGGTATTTGGGGTAGGAAGAGGGCAGTATAAAGAGGAGTGGGTAGGAGGAATGGGGGAGGGGTAATTGGGGTAGGAAAAGGGCAGTATATATAGGAGTGGGTAGTGGGGGAGGGGTAATTGGGGTAGGAAGAGGGCAGTATATAGAGGAGTGGGTAGGGGAGGGGTAATCGGGGTAGGAAGAGGGCAGTATATAGAGGAGCGGGTATGGGAGGGGTAATTGGGGTAGGAAGAGGGCAGTATATAGAGGAGTGGGTAGGGGAGGGGTAATTGGGGTAAGAAGAGCACAGTATATATAGGAGTGGGTAGGGGAGGGGTAATTGGGGTAGGAAGAGGGCAGTATATATAGGAGTGGGTAGGGGAGGGGTAATTGGGGTAGGAAGAGGGCAGTATATATAGGAGTGGGTAGGGGAGGGGTAATTGGGGTAGGAAGAGGGCAGTATATATAGGAGTGGGTAGAAGGAGGAGGGGTAATTGGGGTAGGAAGAGGGCAATATATAGAGGAGTGGGTAGGGGAGGGGTAATTGGGGTAGGAAGAGGGCAGTATATATAGGAGTGGGTAGGGGGAGGGGTAATTGGGGTAGGAAGAGGAGTGGATAGGGGAGGGGTAATTAGGGTAGGAAGAGGGCAGTATAAAGAGGAGTGGGTAGGAGGAATAGGGGAGGGGTAATTAGGGGTAGGAAGAGGGCAGTATGTATAGTAGTGGGTAGGAGGGACAGATATTTGTGGGATTCCCCCCTCCCCCGTGGTTGCGGACTCTCAGGGATGGTGGTGTGTTCCGTTACTCACTGCTATTCTCTCCCTGTCATGCTGTGAGGCCCCCCTGGAAGCTGTCCCATCTCCTGCCTGAGCTCAGTGCTGATATCTGACCCTCCGTCCCCCTTCCTGGGGCAAAATTCCAGGCTCTCTGTTGTGTCACTCGGACAGTTTTGGGGGGGTATGTTCTCAGGCAGGACACAGAATGGCCACCTCGGGGGGGTAGGTCTGTTTTCAGGCAGGACACTGGACAGCCCCCGGGGGTATGTTCTCAGGCAGGACACTGGACAGCCCCCGGGGGGGTATGTTCTCAGGCAGGACACTGGACAGCCCCCGGGGGAGGGGTATGTTCTCAGGCAGGACACTGGACAGCCCCCAGGGGGGGGGTATGTTCTCAGGCAGGACACTGGACAGCCCCTGGGGGGGGTATGTTTTCAGGCAGCACACTGGACAGCCCCTGGGGAGGGGTATGTTCTTAGGCAGGACACTGGACAGCCCCTGGGGGGGGCGGTATGTTCTCAGGCAGGACACTGGACAGCCGCGGGGAGGGGTATGTTCTCAGGCAGGACACTGGACAGCCGCGGGGAGGGGGGGGTATGTTCTCAGGCAGGACACTGGACAGCCCCTGGGGGGGGTATGTTTTCAGGCAGCACACTGGACAGCCCCTGGGGAGGGGTATGTTCTTAGGCAGGACACTGGACAGCCCCTGGGGGGGGCGGTATGTTCTCAGGCAGGACACTGGACAGCCGCGGGGAGGGGTATGTTCTCAGGCAGGACACTGGACAGCCGCGGGGAGGGGGGGGGGGGTATGTTCTCAGGCAGCACACTGGACAGCCCCTGGGGAGGGGTATGTTCTTAGGCAGGACACTGGACAGCCCCTGGGGGGGGCGGTATGTTCTCAGGCAGGACACTGGACAGCCGCGGGGAGGGGTATGTTCTCAGGCAGGACACTGGACAGCCGCGGGGAGGGGGGGGGGGGGGTATGTTCTCAGGCAGGACACTGGACAGCCCCTGGGGGGGTATGTTTTCAGGCAGCACACTGGACAGCCCCTGGGGAGGGGTATGTTCTTAGGCAGGACACTGGACAGCCCCTGGGGGGGGCGGTATGTTCTCAGGCAGGACACTGGACAGCCGCGGGGAGGGGTATGTTCTCAGGCAGGACACTGGACAGCCGCGGGGAGGGGGGGGGGGTATGTTCTCAGGCAGCACACTGGACAGCCCCTGGGGGGGGGGGGTATGTTCTCAGGCAGCACACTGGACAGCCCCTGGGGGGGGGGGGGTATGTTCTCAGGCAGGACACTGGACAGCCCCTGGGGGGGGGGGGTATGTTCTCAGGCAGGACACAGGACAGCCCCTGGGGGGGGTATGTTCTCAGGCAGCACACTAGACAGCCCCTGGGGGGGGGTCCTCACAGGATGACAGGGAGAGAATACCAGTGACTAACAGTCACCATGGTGACGGGCTCTCCGCCCACTAGAGGTCGAACCCCCGCCCACCTAGCCCAGGTCTCCGGAAAAATGGCCGCCGGGGGCCAATACTAAACACCGACTAATACCCGCCAGAGGGGCTAATACAGGACCGACCGCAGGCAGGTGGGTGTCCTGACGGCTGGGGGAGGGATGGGGCGGGGATTAAAGGGGGGGCTGGGAATAGAGGGGGCGGTGTATATGGGGTGAGGGCGGGGTATGAGGGGTGGGGGTGCTGGTTATGGGGTATGAAGGGGGCAGGGAGGGGTAATATATTCGGTACTTACCCCGGAGTGATCACCACTGACGGCCCGGACTCACACAAGTCTCTCCACAGGTTTCCCTTTGGCTCCTCCTTCCTCCTGCCCGAAGAGCGCATGCTCTGAGCGGCCGCCATCTTGGTACACCCGGAAGTGGGCGGTACAGAGCTTTTAAATAGCCGAGAGAATCCCCAGCCGGGTTCAGTCTTCTGTGTCTGTCCCGGCGGGTGAGTTTCTGTGAGTCTGAAGAGGGTGAATATTACCCCTGGGGGAGGGAATGGTCTGTCTACTGACCCCTATTGGATGAGGGGGGTCATGTGACCCTAGTATAGGACCCCCCATGTATACTGAGGGGGGGTCATGTGACCCCAGTATAGGACCCCCATGTATACTGAGGGGGGGTCATGTGACCCCAGTATAGGCCCCCCATGTATACTGAGGGGGGGTCATGTGACCCCAGTATAGGACCCCCCATGTATACTGAGGAGGGGTCATGTGACCCCAATATTAGGACCCTGTATACTGAGGGGAGTCATGTGACCCTAGTATAGGACCCCCATGTATACTGAGGGGGGTTCATGTGACCCCAGTATAGGACCCCCCATGTATACTGAGCGGGGGTCATGTGACCCTAGTATAGGACCCCCCATGTATACTGAGGGGGGGTCATGTGACCCCAGTATAGGACCCCCATGTATACTGAGGGGGGGTCATGTGACCCCAGTATAGGACCCCCCCATGTATACTGAGGGGGGTCACGTGACCCCAGTATAGGACCCCCATGTATACTGAGGGGGGGTCATGTTACCCTAGTATAGGCCCCCCATGTATACTGAGGGGGGGTCATGTGACCCTAGTATAGGACCCCCATGTATACTGAGGAGGGGTCATGTGACCCCAATATTAGGACCCTGTATACTGAGGGGAGTCATGTGACCCTAGTATAGGACCCCCATGTATACTGAGGGGGAGTCATGTGACCCTAGTATAGGACCCCCATGTATACTGAGGGGGGGTCATGTGACCCTAGTATAGGACCCCCATGTATACTGAGGGGGGGTCATGTGACCCCAGTATAGGACCCCCCATGTATACTAAGGGGGGTCATGTGACCCTAGTATAGGACCCCCCATGTATACTGAGGGGGGGTGCACGTGACCCTAGTATAGGACCCCCATGTATACTGAGGGGGGTCATGTGACCCCCAGTATAGGACCCCCATGTATACTGAGGGGGGGGTCATGTGACCCCAGTATAGGACCCCCCATGTATACTGAGGGGGGGTCATGTGACCCCAGTATAGGACCCCCCATGTATTCTGAGGGGGGGGGGTCATGTGACCTCAGTATAAGACCCCCCATGTATACTAGGGGGGGGGGTCATGTGACCCCAGTATAGGACCCCCCATGTATACTGAGGGGGTCATGTGACCCTCGTATAGGACCCTATATGTATACTGAGGGGGGGTCATGTGACCCCAGTATAGGACCCCCCATGTATACTAAGGGGGGTCATGTGACCCTAGTATAGGACCCCCTCATGTGTACTGAGGGGGGGTCATGTGACCCTAGTATAGGACCCCCCATGTATACTGAGGGGGGGGGTCATGTGACCCCAGTATAGGCCCCCCATGTATACTGAGGGGGGTCATGTGACCCTAGTATAGGACCCCCCATGTATACTAAGGGGGGGGGTCATGTGACCCCAGTATAGGCCCCCCATGTATACTGAGGGGGGTCATGTGAACCTCGTATAGGACCCCCATGTATACTGAGGGGTCATGTGACCCTAGTATAGGACCCCCCATGTATACTAAGGGGGGGGGTCATGTGACCCCAGTATAGGCCCCCCATGTATACTGAGGGGGGTCATGTGACCCTAGTATAGGACCCCCTCATGTATACTGAGGGGGGGTCATGTGACCTCAGTATAGGACCCCCCATGTATACTGAGGGGGGTCATGTGACCCTAGTATAGGACCCCCCCATGTATACTGAGGGGGGGGTGCACGTGACCCTAGTATAGGACCCCCATGTATACTGAGGGGGGGTCATGTGACCCTAGTATAGGCCCCCCATGTATACTGAGGGGGGGTCATGTGACCCTAGTATAGGACCCCCCATGTATACTGAGGGGGGGTCATGTGATCCTAGTATAGCACCCCCCCTGTATTTTGAGGGGGGTCATGTGATCCTAGTATAGGACCCCCCCTGTATTTTGAGGGGGGTCATGTGACCCTAGTATAGGACCCCCCATGTATACTGAGGGGGGGTCATGTGACCCCAGTATAGGCCCCCCATGTATACTGAGGGGGGGTCATGTGACCTCAGTATAGGACCCCCCATGTATACTGAGGGGGGGTCATGTGACCTCAGTATAGGACCCCCCATGTATACTGAGGGGGGTCATGTGACCTCAGTATAGGACTCCCCATGTATACTGAGGGGGGTCATGTGACCCCAGTAATAGGACCCCCTCCCCCATGTATACTGAGGGGGGGGGTCATGTGACCCTAGTATTAGGACCCCCCCATGTATACTGAGGGGGGTCATGTGACCCTAGTATAGGCCCCCCATGTATACTGGGGGGGGAGTCATGTGACCCTAGTATAGGACCCCCCATGTATACTGAGGGGGGGGTCATGTGACCCTAGTATAGGCCCCCCATGTATACTGAGGGGGGTCATGTGACCCTAGTATAGGCCCCCCATGTATACTGGGGGGGGAGTCATGTGACCCTAGTATAGGACCCCCCATGTATACTGAGGGGGGGGGTCATGTGACCCTAGTATTAGGACCCCCCCCATGTATACTGAGGGGGGGGGTCATGTGACCCTAGTATAGGCCCCCCATGTATACTGAGGGGGGGGTCATGTGACCTCAGTATAGGACCCCCCATGTATACTGAGGGGGGGTCATGTGACCTCAGTATAGGACCCCCCATGTATACTAAGGGGGGTCATGTGACCCTAGTATAGGACCCCCCATGTATACTGAGGGGGGGTCATGTGACCCTAGTTTTTATTTTTTCATTCTCGAGAATGCAGCAGGAGGAGTGAGACTCCCATGTCGGAGAGGGACAGACCTAGAGTGACGTAGTGGATGGTAATGCCGGCTGTGACACTGGCTCCTCCTCCCTCGTGGGTTTTGGGGGTTATTTTCTTGTACATGGGGTCCCTGCGCTCCTTACGCTCCTCCTTTATCCGCAGGTCTTTGGTGCCACCATGGCGAGCTGGAGCGATCTCAGCACCAGGCAGAAGGTGGCGCTGGCACTCGGGGTGTCCGCGGGGGCGGCCATGCTCTGTGTATTTTACGCAAAGTACCGCAGCGGGCAAGGTAATACCATCGGGACCACCCACCCTTCATAAACTCGTCCCAAAAAATCGGAATATACACCCCCCCCCATATACCTATCCTAGGTAATAAAGGGTATAGGAAGGGGGTAGTAAGTAGGCACTATATATAGGAGGGAAGAGAAAGGGGGTAATAGGGGGTAGGAAGTGGGCACTATGTAAAGAAGGGAAAGGGGGTAATGGGGGGTTGGAAGTGGGCACTATGTATAGGAGGGATGGGAAAGGGGGTAATGGAGGGGTAGAAAGTGGGCACTATGTATAGGAGGGAAGGGGGTAGGAAGTGGGCACTATGTATAGGAGGGATTGGAAAGGGGGTAGAAAGTGGGCACTATGTATAGGAGGGATTGAAAAGGGGGTCATGGGGGGTAGGAAGTGGGCACTATGTATAGGAGGGATGGGAAAGGGGGTAATGGAGGGGTAGAAAGTGGGCACTATGTATAGGAGGGAAGGGGGTAGGAAGTGGGCACTATGTATAGGAGGGAAGGGGGTAGGAAGTGGGCACTATGCATAGGAGGGATTGGAAAGGGGGTAGAAAGTGGGCACTATGTATAGGAGGGATTGAAAAGGGGGTCATGGGGGGTAGGAAGTGGGCACTATGTATAGGAGGGATGGGAAGGGGGTAATAGGGGGTAGGAAGTGGGCACAATGTATAAGGGTGTAGGGATGGGGGTAATGAGTGGTAGGAAGCGGGTACTCTGTATTTGGGAAGGTGAGGGCGTAATGGGGGTAGGAAGCAGGCACCAGGTATAGGGGGAAGGTGAGGGGGTAGGATGCGCGCACTATGTATAGGGAAGGTGAGGGAATAGGAAACGGGCACTATGTATAGGAGGAGGGCGAGGTGATAATGGGGGTAGGAGGAGGGCAGAGGTGATAATAGGGGTAGGAAGCGGGCACTATGTATAGCGGGAGGGCAGAGCTGATAATGGGGGTAGGAAGCGGGCACTATGTATAGGGGGAGGGCAGAGGTGATAATGGGGGTAGAAAGCGGGCACTATGTATAGGGGAAGGTGAGGGGGTAATGGAGGTAGGAAGCGGGCACTATGTATAGGAGGTAGGTGATAATGGGGGTAGGAAGCAGGCACTATGTATGAGGAGGGCAGAGGTGATAATGGGGGTAGGAAGCGGGCACTATGTATAGGGGGAGGGCGAGGTGATAATAGGAGTAGGAAGCGGGCACTATGTATAGCGGGAGGGCAGAGCTGATAATGGGGGTAGAAAGCGGGCACTGTGTATGGGGGGAGGGCAGAGGGGATAATGGGGGTAGGAAGCGGGCACTATGTATAGGGGGAGGGCGAGGTGATAATGGGGGTAGGAAGCGGGGACTATGTATAGGAGGAGGGCAGAGGTGATAATGGGGGTAGGAAGCGGGCACTATGTATAGGGGAGGGCGAGGTGATAATGGGGGTAGAAAGCGGGCACTATGTATGGGGGGGGGGGCAGAGGGGGTAGGATAATGGGGGTAGGAAGCGGGCACTATGTATATGGATAGGGGAGGGCGGGGGGGTAGGAAGCGGGCACTATGTATAGGGGGAGGGCGAGGTGATAATAGGGGTAGGAAGCGGGCACTATGTATAGGGGGAGGGCGAGGTGATAATGGGGGTAGGAAGCGGGCACTATGTATAGGAGGAGGGCAGAGGGGGTAGGATAATGGGGGTAGGAAGCGGGCACTATGTATATGGATAGGGGAGGGCGGGGGGGTAGGAAGCGGGCACTATGTATAGGGGAGGGCGAGGTGATAATGGAGGTAGGAAGCGGGCACTATGTATAGGGGAAGATGAGGGGGTAATGGGGGGTAGGAAGCGGGCCCTATGTATAGGGGGAGGGCAGAGGTGATAATGGGGGTAGGAAGTGGGCACTATGTATAGGGGGAGGGCAGAGGTGATAATGGGGGTAGGAAGTGGGCACTATGTATAGGGGAAGATGAGGGGGTAATGGGGGGTAGGAAGCGGGCACTATGTATAGGAAAGGGTGAGGGGGGTAATGGGGGTAGGAAGCAGGCACTATGTATAGGAGGGCAGAGGTGATAATGGGGGTAGGAAGCGGGCACTATGTATATGGATAGAGGAGGGCGGGGGGGTAGGAAGCGAGCACTATGTATATGGATAGAGGAGGGTGGGGGGGTAGGAAGCGGGCACAATGTATAGGAAAGGGTGAGGGGGTAATGGGGGTAGGAAGCGGGCACTATGTATAGGAGGAGGGCGAGGTGATAATGGGGGTAGGAAGCGGGCACTATGTATAGGAGGAGGGCAGAAGTGATAATGAGGGTAGGAAGCGGGCACTATGTATAGGAGGAGGGCGAGGTGATAATGGGGGTAGGAAGCGGGCACTATGTATAAGGAAAGGTGAGGGGGTAGGAAGCGGGCACTATGTATAGGGGGAGGGCGAGGTGATAATGGGGGTAGGAAGCGGGCACTATGTATAGGGGGAGGGCGAGGTGATAATAGGAGTAGGAAGCGGGCACTATGTATAGGGGGAGGGCGAGGTGATAATGGGGGTAGGAGGAGGGCAGAGGTGATAATAGGGGTAGGAAGCGGGCACTATGTATAGGGGGAGGGCGAGGTGATAATGGGGGTAGGAAGCGGGCACTATGTATAGGAGGAGGGCAGAAGTGATAATGAGGGTAGGAAGCGGGCACTATGTATAGGAGGAGGGCGAGGTGATAATGGGGGTAGGAAGCGGGCACTATGTATAAGGAAAGGTGAGGGGGTAGGAAGCGGGCACTATGTATAGGGGGAGGGCGAGGTGATAATGGGGGTAGGAAGCGGGCACTATGTATAGGGGGAGGGCGAGGTGATAATAGGAGTAGGAAGCGGGCACTATGTATAGGGGGAGGGCGAGGTGATAATGGGGGTAGGAAGCGGGCACTATGTATAGGAGGAGGGCAGAAGTGATAATGAGGGTAGGAAGCGGGCACTATGTATAGGAGGAGGGCGAGGTGATAATGGGGGTAGGAAGCGGGCACTATGTATAAGGAAAGGTGAGGGGGTAGGAAGCGGGCACTATGTATAGGGGGAGGGCGAGGTGATAATGGGGGTAGGAAGCGGGCACTATGTATAGGGGGAGGGCGAGGTGATAATAGGAGTAGGAAGCGGGCACTATGTATAGGGGGAGGGCGAGGTGATAATGGGGGTAGGAAGCGGGCACTATGTATAGGAGGAGGGCAGAAGTGATAATGAGGGTAGGAAGCGGGCACTATGTATAGGAGGAGGGCGAGGTGATAATGGGGGTAGGAAGCGGGCACTATGTATAAGGAAAGGTGAGGGGGTAGGAAGCGGGCACTATGTATAGGGGGAGGGCGAGGTGATAATGGGGGTAGGAAGCGGGCACTATGTATAGGGGGAGGGCGAGGTGATAATAGGAGTAGGAAGCGGGCACTATGTATAGGGGGAGGGCAGAGGTGATTGTATAGAAGTTTGCCCCCCTATCTGTACTCCCGGCTCCTGAGTGTGCAGAACATCCCATTACACGGTTGCGCATTGTTGCGCCCTTTACTGATTGGTAAATTGGGGGAACGTAAACTTTTTCTCCCTCCCAGAGATTTCCAAATGTGTCCCCAGAGCCCCGCCCCTCCCAAGGCCCCGCCCCTCCCATGGCTCCGCCCTACTGAACCTCTGTGTCTGTCTCCTCCCACAGCGCCGGCATCTACGGAGAGCAACGAGGATACCGAGGAACTTCGAATGAAGATCTCTCAGCGCGCGGTGAAGCCACTCTCGGCTGGAGAGGATGAGGCCATTGGTCAGGTGAGGTCTCTTCCAGCTCCTCCTCCCCCGTCCATTGGGGAGGGGCGCTAAACTCCAAAATTGGATTGAGTGCTGTTATCAGGGGGTCTGTCTGCTGGTCTTCGTGGGTTTGATACGACGGCTTCGCAGGCTATTTTAAACGTTACAACACACTGCCTCTATCATCGTGTGGAAGAACACATTCCCGGCATCCCTTTAAATGTGCATGCTCTTCCCTGCTGGCCGCTTGTTGCTGTGCTATCTGATCAATTGCTTAATTACACTGATATAGTGATGAACAGGTTTCACAGCTAAGGTCTTCAGCCCCCAGTGGCCAACAGGAAAAAGCATGCATACCTAAAGGGATACCAAGGATACGTTTTTATATAATACTTGGTACATTGACTTCTACCATCTCTAAAGGCCAAACCCACATATGACGAACAGCAAAGATAGAGTGATGGAAAAGAAAGCCAATGGCTGTTGCCGGTGGACCACGGCATCGGATGTTCTTAAGAGTTTCATATGAAAGAACACATTTCTGGCCTCCCTTTAGACATGCATGCTCTTCTGCTGTCCAAGAGGGTGCTGCAGGCTTTAGCTGTGCAATCTGCTGATGAGTTCTTTAAACATGTATGTCTACAAGGATGCCGGACATGCGTTCTTCCACATAAAGCTGCACAGACTTTCTTGAACAGGGTTCTTGGCGGTGCATTGTAACTTCTCGCCACGCTGGGGCTGATCACGTGATTCTAGAAAATACCGTTCTGCCTTCTTTCTTCCCCCCCGCAGCTCTCGAAGCGAACGTCCACTCGTATCGAGCTGAGCCAAGTCATCGACTCCGATGGGCGCCAAGAGCTGACGATCAGAGGGAGCCCCGCCCAGGTGCGCCACGCCCAGGAGCTCCTCCCGGGAATCTTACAGGATGATGCCGTGATAGAGGTGGAGCTGCACCTACCGGCCAGATCCGTGTGCCGGATTATAGGTACGTTTTCCAGGGAGCCCCGATGGGAAGTGCGTGTGGGGGGGAGGGGCTATCATAAGATCGGTGACTTGCATATCATTGATTTGGTCAGGGACTCCTCTTGGGTTCCTTCACCTGGATTGGACAGTACAATGTCCGACCGGCAAGTCATGGATTCTGCTTGAGGGCCCAACTGGACACCATATTCGAAATTAGATCTCTATAGAGGAATCGGGACCTCCATCCCCCTGATGAAGACCCCTCTAGTGATATTAAGATCTATATAGAGGAATCGGGACCTCCTGCTGGTGACCCCTCTAGTGATATAATGGTCAGGGACTCCTTGGGTTCCTTCACCTGGATTGGACAGTACAATGTCCGACCAGCAAGTCATGGATTCTGCTTGAGGGCCCAGCTGGACACCATATTCGAGATTAGATCTAACAAAAGATCTATATAGAGGTCTCATGATGAAGACCCCTCAAGTGATATAAAGATCTATAGAGGAATCAGGACCTCCTTCCCCCTGATGAAGACCCCTCTAGTGATATAAATATCTATATAGAGGGATTAGGACCTCCTGATGAAGACCCCTCTGGTGATAACGATCTATATAGAGCAATCAGGACCTCCTTCCTCTTACTGGTGATCCCTCTAGTGATATAATGGTCAGGGACTCCTTGGGTTCCTTCACCTGTATTGGACAGTACAATGTCCTACCAACAAGTCATGGATTCTGCTTGAGGGCCCAACTGGACACCATATTCGAGATTAGACCTAACCAAAGATCTATATAGAGGAATCAGGACCTCCTTCCCCCTGATGAAGACCCCTCTAGTGATTTAAAGATCTATATAGAGGAATCGGGACCTCCTTCCCCCTGATGACTCATCTAGTGATATAAAGATCTATATAGAGAAATAGGGACCTCCTTCCTCCTGCTGGTGACCCCTCTAGTGATATAAAGATCTATATAGAGGAATCAGGACCTCCTTCCTCTTACTGGTGATCCCTCTAGTGATATAATGGTCAGGGACTCTTGGGTTCCTTCACCTGGATTGGACAGTACAATGTCCGACCAGCAAGTCATGGATTCTGCTTGAGGGCCCAGCTGGACACCATATTCGAGATTAGATCTAACAAAAGATCTATATAGAGGTCTCATGATGAAGACCCCTCAAGTGATATAAAGATCTATAGAGGAATCAGGACCTCCTTCCTCCTGATGAAGACCCCTCTAGTGATATAAATATCTATATAGAGGGATTAGGACCTCCTGATGAAGACCCCTCTGGTGATAACGATCTATATAGAGGAATCAGGACCTCCTTCCTCTTACTGGTGATCCCTCTAGTGATATAATGGTCAGGGACTCTTGGGTTCCTTCACCTGGATTGGACAGTACAATGTCCGACCAGCAAGTCATGGATTCTGCTGAGGGCCCAACTGGACACCATATTCGAAATTAGAGCTAACCAAGGATCTATATAGAGGAAACGGGACCTCTTTCCTCCTGATGAAGACCCCTCTAGTGATATAAAGATCTATATAGAGGAATCAGGACCTCCTTCCCCATGATGAAGACCCCTCTAGTGATATAAAGATCTATATAGAGGGATTAGGACCTCCTGCTGGTGACCCCTCTAGTGATATAAAGATCTATATAGAGGAATCAGGACCTCCTTCCTCTTACTGGTGATCCCTCTAGTGATATAATGATCAGGGACTCTTGGGTTCCTTCACCTGGATTGGACAGTACAATGTCCTACCAACAAGTCATGGATTCTGTTTGAGGGCCCAACTGGGGAATTAGATCTAACCAAAGCTCTATATAGAGGAATCGGGACCTCCATACCCCTGATGAAGACCCCTCTGGTGATATAAAGATCTGTATAGAGGAATCGGGACCTCCTTCCCCCTGATGAAGACCCCTCTAGTGATATAAAGATCTGTATAGAGGGATCAGGACCTCCTTCCCCCTGATGAAGACCCCTCTAGTGATACAAGTATCTATATAGAAGAATTAGGATCTCCGTACTGATTAGCAATGTAGTAGTGACTGTGCTTTGACCCATTCCTTGTCCCATTTGGTTTCAGGAAAAGGAGGGCAGAGGGTTCGGGAGATGAGTAAAACCTCCGGCGCCAATATCCAGTGTGAGCGCCAGCCAGACAACTGCTTGGACCTCGCGAGGTGCATCACCATCACCGGATCGCTGAAGCAAGTGGAGGCCGCCAAGGTGCTTAGGTTGATTCCAGCTCCGTGAAGGGGGCACGTCCCTGGCGTCCCTTCCAACATACCCGTGTCTCCCTGCTGGCCACTGGGTGGGGGGCAGACTTTAGCTGTGCAATCTGCCGATCACTCCACCAGAGTGTAATCAAGCAAATGATCAACAGATTGCACAGCGGAAATCTGCAGCGGCCAGCAGGAAGGAGCATGCACGTCAAAAGGGATGCCTGGCATGTGTTCTTTCATATAATGCTCAAGAAAGGGTGTTGTGACTCCGCCCCCCCCCCCCCCCCCCACACACACACAAATTTGGCAAAGACCCAGTAATTCCACTTGGTCTCCAAAGGTATTTGCTTCCCGCCCACGCTGTTGTTAAATGACGTCCGGGGCGTGGAACCCCATTGTTCTGGGAGGACGTCGTATGGCGCTCCGATGTGATAGCGGATGACTGATCAGTGTTCCGGCCCACTGCCCGGTACCATGTCATCGCTGTGACCAATCACAGCAGATCACACGACCGTTGTAAACAATGGATGGCTTCCTATCAATGCAATTCATTGTGTACAATTGTGTTGCTAGCTGTGATTGGTCACTGTGATCACATGGTACAGACAGGGCCAATCACAGCCCATTTGTACCATGTGACCAGCTATGGCCAATCACAGCAGATCACATGACAGTTGTACACAATGGATGGCTTCCTATCAATGCCATTAATTGTATACAATTTTGTGTTGCTGTGATTGACTACAGTGATCACATGGTACAGACTGGACCAATCACATCCCATTTGTACCACGTGACTAGCTGTTTCCAATCGCAGCAGATCACATGATGGTTTGTTGTTTTTTTGTTTGTTTGTTGTGTTGTTTGGTGGGTGTTGGTTGTTGGGTTGTTGTTTGGTTGGTGGGGTGGTGGTTGTTGTTGTTTGGTGGTTGTTGTTGGTGGTTGTTGTTTGGTTGGTGGTGGTTGTTGTTTGGTTGGTGGTTGTTGTTTTTTTTTTGTCTGTTTTTGTGTTTTTTTTTTTTGTGTGTTTTTTTTTATATACCACCAAAAGGGGCGCTCTATTTGTGTGAAAAAATAAATAAAAACGTGTTATGAGTAAAGTGTTGCATGACCGCGCAGTTGTCATTCAAAGCGTGACAGCGACGAAAGCTGAAAGAATTGGCCTGGGCAGGACAGGGGGTGAAAGTGCCCGGTATTGAAGGGGTTAAAAACCCAGTGATCTGATTGGAACGTTTTTTAATGTTTTATTTTTTCCTCTGTCCTCGCTCACAGGCTCTGATCCAGAAGGTGTTGGAGGACGACGCCGCCATCTGGAAAAATCCAGCGGTTTCTTCCAACTTCCGGTCGCACAAGAAGACCATAATCGCCGTAAAGAAGAAAGACAAGCCGCCCCCCGCTGCCAAGGAGGGCGCCACCCCAAGCACGGGCTCCCCGGAGAGTTTCCACACCGCCGACTCTCCGGAGGAAAGGATGGGCGAGGAATCCGAGTCCCGAAATCTCGCCAACGCTACGTTCAATGTCTACAAGTTTGAGGGTAGGGGGCGCTCTAGTGCACCTCTCTGATACTAGTTTCATTCGGCTGTGGCCCCCCATTGCAAGGCTTTGCCGTGGCCCCCCCATTGCAAGGCTTTGCCGTGGCCCCCCCCATTTCAAGGCTTCGCCGTGGCCCCCCCATTTCAAGGCTTCGCCGTGGCCCCCCCCCCATTTCAAGGCTTCGCCGTGGCCCCCCCCCATTTCAAGGCTTCGCCGTGGCCCCCCCCCATTTCAAGGCTTCGCCGTGGCCCCCCCCCCATTTCAAGGCTTCGCCGTGGCCCCCCCCATTTCAAGGCTTCGCCGTGGCCCCCCCCCCCATTTCAAGGCTTCGCCGTGGCCCCCCCCATTTCAAGGCTTCGCCGTGGCCCCCCCCCCATTTCAAGGCTTCGCCGTGGCCCCCCCCCCATTTCAAGGCTTCGCCGTGGCCCCCCCATTGCAAGGCTTCGCCGTGGCCCCCCATTGCAAGGCTTTGCCGTGGCCCCCATTGCAAGGCTTTGCCGTGGCCCCCATTGCAAGGCTTTGCCGTGGCCCCCCCATTGCAAGGCTTTGCCGTGGCCCCCCCCATTGCAAGGCTTTGCCGTGGCCCCCCCCCCCATTGCAAGGCTTTGCCGTGGCTACCCCCCCATTGCAAGGCTTTGCCGTGGCTACCCCCCCATTGCAAGGCTTTGCCGTGGCCCCCCCATTGCAAGGCTTTGCCGTGGCCCCCCCATTGCAAGGCTTTGCCGTGGCCCCCTCATTGCAAGGCTTTGCCGTGGCCCCCCCATTGCAAGGCTTTGCCGTGGCCCCCCCATTGCAAGGCTTTGCCGTGGCCCCCCCATTGCAAGGCTTTGCCGTGGCCCCCCCCATTGCAAGGCTTTGCCGTGGCCCCCTCATTGCAAGGCTTTGCCGTGGCCCCCCCATTGCAAGGCTTTGCCGTGGCCCCCCCCATTGCAAGGCTTTGCCGTGGCCCCCCCATTGCAAGGCTTTGCCGTGGCCCCCCCCATTGCAAGGCTTTGCCGTGGCCCCCCCATTGCAAGGCTCGCTGTGGCCCCCCCATTGCAAGACTTCGCTGTGGCCCCCCATTGCAAGCCTCGCTGTTGCCCCCCATTGCAAGCCTTCGCCGTGGCCCCCCATTGCAAGGCTTTGCCGTGGCCCCTATTGCAAGGCTTCTCCGTGGCCCCCCATTGCAAGGCTTTGCCGTGGCCCCCCATTGCAAGGCTTTGCCGTGGCCCCCCATTACAAGGCTTTGCCGTGGCCCCCCATTGCAAAGCTTTGCCGTGGCCCCCCATTGCAAAGCTTTGCCGTGGCCCCCCATTGCAAAGCTTTGCCGTGGCCCCCCATTGCAAGGCTTTGTCGTGGCCCCCATTGCAAGGCTTTGCCGTGGCCCCCCATTGCAAGGCTTTGCCGTGGCCCCCCATTGCAAGGCTTTGCCGTGGCCCCCCATTGCAAGGCTTTGCCGTGGCCCCCCATTGCAAGGCTTTGCCGTGGCCCCCCATTGCAAGGCTTTGCCGTGGCCCCCCATTGCAAGGCTTTGCCGTGGCCCCCCATTGCAAGGCTTTGCCGTGGCCCCCCATTGCAAGGCTTTGCCGTGGCCCCCCCCCATTGCAAGGCTTTGCCGTGGCCCCCCCCCATTGCAAGGCTTTGCCGTGGCCCCCCCCATTGCAAGGCTTTGCCGTGGCCCCCCCCATTGCAAGGCTTTGCCGTGGCCCCCCCCATTGCAAGGCTTTGCCGTGGCCCCCCCCATTGCAAGGCTTTGCCGTGGCCCCCCCCCCTGCAAGGCTTTGCCGTGGCCCCCCCCATTGCAAGGCTTTGCCGTGGCCCCCCATTGCAAGGCTTTGCCGTGGCCCCCCATTGCAAGGCTTTGCCGTGGCCCCCCATTGCAAGGCTTTGCCGTGGCCCCCCATTGCAAGGCTTCGCCTTCACCTCTAGGACTAGGCTGCACCTATCTCTCCTCTTTATACCCGCCCTTGTATAGGCCATCATTGGAAAGGGGGGCAGGGCTTAGCTCTGGCGATGGGCGGGACCCAAAGAGAAGTGAAACTAGAATCGGAGGGGAGAACAAATCGTATGCTATTGATTTTGCGATCCCCCTTTTGTAATTGATCTGCCCTTATTTTTCTTTGTATTTCCGCCTTCCAGTTCCCAGCCCGGACTTCAACTTCCGCGCCGGCGAGTTCGTGGAAATCTGCGTCTCCGCCACGGAGAACCCAAAACATTTTTGGATCCAGATCCTCGGCTCGCGGGCCTCGCAGCTCGACAAGCTGACCACGGAGATGAGCGACTTTTACTTGAGACAGAAGCAGGTGAGGACGTGCGCTTTGGCCCCCGGGTGCGCTTTGATCTTGCGGCAGGCGTGGCGTTACCGTGGCTGTTTTTTTTTTTTTTTTTCTCATCAGGGAGAGATGGCGGAGATTCAGAACGGAGATATCGTGGCGGCTCCGTTCCACGCTGACGGTTTTTGGTACAGGGCGGAGGTCCTGGGATTACCGGAGAACGGCCAGGTGGATTTGTATTACGTGGACTATGGCGACAACTGGGCGTGCCCGAAAGGGCACCTCTTCCCGCTCAGGTAAGTGCATGTGGGGCATCGCCTTGCCACGCTTTGTGTATTTATTCTGGGCTGATATGCCAGCGAGTGAGCTCTTTATGGGTTCAGTTTTCTGTTCCTAGCATTATATAGCCAAGCGTGTTATATAGCTGGCATACCATAGAGAAATATTCATGGTCCTAGTGCTGGCATACCATAGAGAAATATTCATGGTCCTAGTGCTGGCATACCATAGAGAAATATTCATGGTCCTAGTGCTGGCATACCATAGAGAAATATTCATGGTCCTAGTGCTGGCATACCATAGAGAAACATTCATGGTCATAGTGCTGGCATTCCATGGAGAAACATTCATGGTCATAGTGCTGGCATACCGTGGAGAAATATTAATGGTCATAAGCTGGCATATCTTGGAGCAACATTCATGGTCACACGTGGAGAGAGACATTCATGGTCATAGTGCTGGCATACCAAAGAGAAACATTCATGGTCATAGTGCTGGCATGCCATGGAGAAACATTCATGGTCATAGTGCTGTCATATCTTGAAGCAACATTCATGGTCATACACTTGCCATACTGAGGAGGATTATTCATTGTCATAGTGCTGGCATACTATGGAGGGACATTCATGGTCATAGTGCTGGCATACCATGAAGAAACATTCATGGTCCTGGTGCTGACATACAATGGAGAAACCTTCATGGTCATAGTGCTGACATACCATAGAGAAACATTCATGGTCATAGTGCTGACATACCGTGGAGAGACATTCATAATCATACAGCTGGCATACTATGGAGAAATATTAATGGTCATAAGCTGGCATATCTTGGAGCAACATTCATGGTCACACGTGGAGAGACATCCATGGTCATAGTGCTGGCATACCATGGAGAAACATTCATGGTCATACAGCTGGCATACTGTGGAGGGACATTCATGGTCATAGTGCTGGCATACCATGGAGAAACATTCATGGTCATACAGCTGGCATACTGTGGAGGGACATTCATGGTCATAGTGCTGGCATACTATAGAGGGACTTTCATGGTCATAGTGCTGACATACCATGGAGAAACATTCATGGTCATAGTGCTGGCATGCCATGGAGAGACATTCATAATCATACAGCTGGCATACCGTAGAGAAATATTAATGGTCATAAGCTGGCATATCTTGGAGCAACATTCATGGTCACACGACCGGCATTCTAAAGAGAAACATTCATGGTCATAGTGCTGACATACTATGGAGGGACATTCATGGTCATACAGCTTGCATACTGTGGAGAAATATTCATTGACTTAGTGCTGGCATGCCAAAGAGAAACATTCAAGATATGCCAGCACTATGACCATGAATGTTTCTCTTTGGTATGCCAGCACTAAGACAATGAATATTTCTCCACGGTATGCAAGCTGTATGACCATGAATGTCCCTCCATAGTATGTCAGCACTATGACCATGAAGGTTTCTCCATGGTATGTCAGCACTATGACCATGAATGTTTCTCTTTGGTATGCCAGTCGTGTAACCATAAATGTTGCTTCAAGATATGCCAGCACTATGACCATGAAGTAACATTTATGGTCACACGACTGGCATACCAAAGAGAAACATTCATGGCCATAGTGCTGACATACTATAGAGGGACATTCATGGTCATAGTGCTGACATACCATGGAGAAACATTCATGGTCATAGTGCTGACATACCAAAGAGAAACATTCATGGTCATAGTGCTGGCATTTTTTTTGGTGCCCATTGTGTGTGCCAGGTCTCTTCATCCAACTTCAGTGCCTGATCTCACAAATGGGCACAAATTCTCAGATATTTCAGTTCTCGCCCCTGACTCCCATGGAGTAGAGCATTTTTACGTTCCTGCTATGGACCCATTTTTTCGGGAAAATCTTTGCCGTTACTTAAACAGTAATACATACGCTTTCCTAGCACAACCAATCTCTTTTTTTTCTTTTGGTGGTCTTGTCTTGCAATTTATGATGTATGGACTTCAGGCCTCAGTGCCCATGTGACTGAGTCTTGTTTCTCCTCTGAAAAAACATTTGTGTGTTTTTCGTTTCAGGAGTGACTTTCTCAGTTTGCCGTTCCAGGCGGTGGAATGTGGCCTCGCGTATGTCGTTCCGAACGGTGAGTCACAGAACCCTCCTCGGTACCCTCAAGTTTGGAGCGTATCCAAATTGTCCGCTCATTCCAATGTCTGCATCTTGTGGCAGGTGAGAAGTGGTCCTCCGAGGCCCTGGACACGTTTGATACCTTGGTGCACTGTGCCAAGTGGAAACCCTTGTTGGCCAAGATAGTCAGTTTCCCGTCCCCGGAGGTCTCCCACTTTCAGATCCAGCTATACGACCCATCTAAGGACCCGGTGAGTGGAGATGCCCCAATGCTTAATCTTGCTAATGTGGAAATTGCCTTGATGGGCGGGTATCAGTCTGGAGGAGTGGGCATTCCTAGGCAAAGGCTGTATTTGCATAGGTAACGCTCACGTGTAATGCTTGGCCTCCATAATTGACAGAACTGAAGTCCAAAGAATGCAAGGGGTCGGGATCAGGGCCCAGTTGGGTCGGGAGTGGAGATGCCCCAATGCTTAATCTTGCTAATGTGGAAATTGCCTTGATGGGCGGGTATCAGTCTTGAGGTGTGGGCGTTCCTAGGCAAAGGCTGTATTTGCACAGGTAACGCCCACATGTAATGCTTGGCCTCCATAATTGACAGAACTGAAGTCCAAAGAATGCAAGGGTCGGGGTCTGGGCACAGTTGGTCGGGGTCTGGGCCCAGTTGGGACGGTGCCTGGGCACAGTTGGTCGGGGTCTGGGCACAGTTGGTCGGGGTCTGGGCCCAGTTGGGACGGGGTCTGGGCCCAGTTGGGACGGGGTCTGGGCCCAGTTGGGACGGGGCCTGGGCCCAGTTGGGACGGGGCCTGGGCCCAGTTGGGACGGGGCCTGGGCCCAGTTGGGACGGGGGCCCTTGGCCCAGTTGGGACGGGGGCCCTTGGCCCAGTTGGGACGGGTCCTCTGGCATTTTCTCAGGCCTTGACTCTCTTCTTGTTGCAGATGCTGGATATCGGCCAGGAACTCATTAGTCTGGGACTTGCAGTGGAGCAACGGAAAAGTCCTGTGAAGTCGGACGAGGATGAGACAACGGTATCTCGACTTTTGGTGAGGAACCTTCTTCGGCTGTGAATTCTCTCAAAAACCAATGTGTCGCCCTGTGTAGGCTCATTGTATGTCCCCCCCCCTGACAGACGGAAGTCACCAGCATGTCTGAGAAGCCAGAACCCACAAGCTTTGCAAAACTACAAGAGGAGGAACCCCGGCTGGAGTCTGGTAAGCGGCATTTAGCACCGGGGGTTATTGTCACCATATATGAATGCATGAATCACCCCCCCTATCCCCACACAAAAAAAGCAAACCTGTACTGCCTCTAAAAGGGCGAGTATGGCAATTAAAGTGTTCTCAAACCCTCCAAAGGTGGCTACGTTGCTTTGCAAGGGTCTCAATGGAGCCAGCCCGCTATGCTTGTCGTTGTGTGCAAGGGTTCTTATCAATATGGCCGATTATGGCATGCATTGTGGCTGGGGTCTTTAGTATTGTGCCTGTTCGGGGGCGGTGCTTAAGGGTGGAAGAGTGCTGTGCCTTGGAGGAGTAGTGTGGCTGGGATCCCTGTGCCTGTTGGAGAGTCATTCTAAATTTATGCATGCGCAGTGTATCTGGGGTCCTTATTGTGCCCCCTGTGAGTGTGGGGCTTGGAGAATGCATTGGTGCAGGGGTCCTTAATGTGTCCACTAAAGTACCATGCTTAGGGCACGCATTGGGCTGGGGCCCTTAATATTGTGCCCACTAGAGTGCCATGCTTGGGGCACGCACTGGGGCTGGGTCCTTAATATTGTGCCTGCTAAAGTGCCATGCTTAGGGCCATCGGCAGAGCTGGGGGTTTACTACTAAAGTAGGGCATCGGGAGAGCTGGGGGTTACTAGTAAATGGGGCATCGGGAGGGCTGGGGGTTACTAGTGAGTGGGGCATCGACAGACCTGGGGGATTACTAGTGAGTGGGGCATCGACAGACCTGGGGGATTACTAGTGAGTGGGGCATCGGCGGAGCTGGGGGCTACTACTGAGCAGGGGGATCAGCAGAGCTGGGGGCTACTACTGAGCAGGGGATCAGCAGAGCTGGGGGTTACTACTGAGCGGGGCATCGGCAGAGCCGGTGGTTACTAGTGAGTGGGGCACCGGCAGAGCTGGGGGCTACTACTGAGCGGGGCATCGGGAGAGCTGGGGGTTACTAGTGAGTGGGGCATCGGCGGAGCTGGGGGTTACTAGTGAGTGGGGCATCGGCGGACCTGGGGGATTACTAGTGAGTGGGGCATCGGCAGACCTGGGGGATTACTAGTGAGTGGGGCATCGGCAGAGCTGGGGGCTACTACTAAGCAGGGGATCAGCAGAGCTTGGGGTTACTAGTGAGCAGGGGCATCGGCAGAGCTTGGGGTTACTAGTGAGCGGGAGCATCGGCAGAGCTTGGGGTTACTAGTGAGCGGGGGCATCGGCAGAGCTTGGGGTTACTAGTGAGCGGGGGCATCGGCAGAGCTGGGGGTTACTAGTGAGTGGGGGCATCGGCAGAGCTTGGGGACCGGAACAGGAGAAACTGGCAGATGTCAAACATTGTGAACAGCTTGGGAGAAATACAGCGGGGAGGTGACAAGACCAGAGCTGGGGGGTTACTTTTGAGCGGGGGATCAGAGCTGGGAGGTTACTACTGAGTGGGGCATCGGCAGAGCTGGGGGGGGGTACCACTGATCTCTGGTTCTATTGGGCCCCTTTAAAACAAATAGAAAATCAACACCATACGGGGCATTTGCTAAGCTTCAAAAAAGCATCGTCAGCAACAAAAACCCATAAAAAAAGTGTGTTGAAGTGATAGGCATTTTCATGTGTTGAAAGTTGAAGCAAGTGTAAATGAGCCCTTAATATTGCGCCCGCTCAGGTGTGGTGCTTTTGGGGGGGGGGGGTGCAAGAGTGCCATGCTGCGCTTTGGATGTGCAGTGTGGTCGGGGTCCTTTGTGGCTGCTTGGGTGTGGCTTGAGTTCCCGGGTGGCAGGGTCCAAATCGATCAGATCACCCTACTTTCACAATGTCCTGGCCAGGACTTGAGGTGAAGGACAAGCCCTTGCATCTCTCCGGTTGGGGTAGGTGAGATAGGTAAATGCCAGGTTGTGTCTGTTTTTGGTTGAGCACCTGTCACCTTTTTGAAGGTAGCACCCCCCCCCACCCCCCCTCACACACGGGTGGTCAGTGGTGGGATGAGAATCTGGATGTAACTGACATACCTACCCGCCAGATGAGTCCATCGAAGTCACACGGGCAGATGTGAACCGCAGCCTGGAGCTACAGCTGGCCGACGCCTCGTCTCCACCGCCTCTCCTGCAAATCTCCACAGCCGACAGCTTGGAGATGAGCTTGTCCAAAATCTGCCTGGGAAGCAGTGAGGACCCTGCTGCCGCCGCCTCCTCCCCCACCTCCGACAAATCGGCCACCTCCGACAAATCGGCCACCTCCGACAAATCGGCCACCTCCGACAAATCGACCACCTCCGACAAATCGGCCACCTCCGACAAATCGGCCACCCCCTCCTGCCATTCGGCCTCGGTGGATTCCTCCTTCTCCTCCCTAACGACCTCCACCGACTGTTCTACATGCACGGCCTCCGAAGTGGGCAGCCCCGTGTCGTCCATGGAGGACAGCAGCATCAACTCCCTACGCGGCTGCTTCTACTACTTGGAGGACGAAGTGTCCACCAGCTCAGTGTTTGACGACTCCAAGGAGGTCATTACCATCAGTTCCGACAGCGAGGAGGAGAGCGGAGTACTCCAGGATGGTGCCAAGCAGGCTGCCACCAAACCCGGTACACAGCGTGATGTCACCGCTTTACTTATCTTTCTCCTCTGGTGATTGGATCACAACTTTTCCTTCTCACTCACCTTTTTCGACTCATGGTGGACACATGGAAGTTACTGACTATAGATTCTCTATCACTTTTCACCTGTGCCTTCATCATTCTCATGGTGGAAACTCCTCATAATGGGCACAGCGGGTGTACAGACCCGGGAACTCGGCACAGGGATGGTGGGCACAGAGGGTGTACAGACCCAGGAACTCGGCACAGGGATGGTGGGCACAGCGGGTGTACAGACCCGGGAACTCGGCACAGGGATGGTGGGAACCCCTCATAATGGGCACAGCGGGTGTACAGACCCGGGAACTTGCCACAGGGATGGTGGGAACCCTCATAATGGGCACAGCTGGTGTACAGACCCGGGAACTCGGCACAGGGATGGTGGGAACCCCTCATAATGGGCACAGCAGGTGTACAGACCCGGAAACTCGGCACAGGGATGGTGGGAACCCTCATAATGGGCACAGCGGGTGTACAGACCCGGGAACTCAGCACAGGGATGGTGGGAACCCTCATAATGGGCACAGCGGGTGTACAGACCCGGGAACTCGGCACAGGGATGGTGGGAACCCTCATAATGGGCACAGCGGGTGTACAGACCTGGGAACTCAGCACAGGGATGGTGGGAACCCTCATAATGGGCACAGCGGGTGTACAGACCCAGGAACTCGGCACAGGGATGGTGGGAACCCCTCATAATGGGCACAGCGGGTGTACAGACCCAGGAACTCGGCACAAGGATGATGGAAACCCCTCATGGGCACAGTGGGTGTACAGACCCGGGAACTCGGCACAGGGGTGGTGGGAACCCCTCATGGGCACAGAGGGTATACAGACCCGGGAACTCAGCACAGGCATGGTGGGAACCCCTCATAATGGGCACAGCAGGCTTTTAGGCTCATTTATAATTCAGCATTTCTTTTTTTTTTTTTTCAGAGACCTTGAATTCCTCAAGTGATGATGTCATCGTGGTGGAGCCGAATGAAGCCTAAATGCCTCCGGGGGGGGGGGGGGGCAGTACTTTGTTGCACACTTGCACGTTCCAGTTCCCAATGTTTACATTTGTATTTATAGATTTCCGTTATTAAAGTTACAATGTTAATTTAAAATGAGATGGCCGGCTGCTTATTATTGGGCTGTTTGTCTTGGCTGCTCGCAGTGATTTGCAGGGCTGGTGGGTGAATGCCGTACACCGGGACGTTGGTGTCCATGCAGGTTGGGAGGGTGGGTTGGTGGTTTGGGAGGGTGGGTCGCTTGGTTGGGAGGATGGGGGGTGGGTTGGGAGGATGGGTTGGTGGTTTGGGAGGATGGGTTGGGAGGGTGGGTTGGTGGTTTGGGTGGGAGCGTGGGTTGGTGGTTTGGGACGATGGGTTGGTGGTTTGGGAGGGTGGGTCGCTTGGTTGGGAGGGTGGGTCGCTTGGCTGGGAGGGTGGGTCGCTTGGTTGGGAGGATGGGTGGGTGGGTTGGGAGGATGGGAGGGTGGGTGGGTTGGGAGGATGGTTTGGGAGGGTGGTTTGGGTTGGGAGGGTGGTTTGGGTGGGAGCGTGGTTTGGGAGGATGGGTTGGTGGTTTGGGAGGATGGGTTGGTGGTGTGGGTTGGTGGTTTGGGAGGATGGGTTGGTGGTTTGGGAGGGTGGGTTGGTGGTTTGGGAGGGTGGGTTGGTGGGGAGGACGGGTCGCTTGGTTGGGAGGGGTGGGTTGGTTGGGAGGACGGGTTGGTTGGGTTTCATGACCTCAAAGCTGATTCGCTCTCAGCCTCCCTGAAGGGGTAAGACCGAGGAGGACAACAGTGTTCGAGTCTTGGAATATCACTTTCAGGAACACCGATGCCATTCAATTCGTTGACATTTTTGTTCTTCATCTGAAATGTTCAGTTTTTGGAGATTTGGATGTCTCTGAATTTCTGAATGTAAACAAATCTGAAAAAAGGTTAAAGAAAAATTCACATAATTCGGATTCAGCGAGAAAAGCCGGTTGTTAAGGAGCGAGTGGCTGCAGAGTCCTTAACAACCGTGACTTATCTGCTGTCAGCAGGATTCCCCGCTGCCAGCAGGATGTAAACGAACGGCAGAAAAAAGTGGGTGGTCCCCCACAATCAATATTGAGCCCTTTGGGGGAACCCCACACCAAAATGGTGTAGGGTTCTCATTGCCCCCCCAAAATCCATGCCAGACCTTTTCCCCAAAATAAAAAGCAAATAACCGCGCTTAGGAAACACTAGTTTGGAAATATGTAGTAGTACTTAAAATTCGAACATAAAATACGTATTCCAAAATAAATAATAATAATAAGAATAATAAGACTGCAGCCCCCCCAAGAATGTAATCCCCTAAAGGATACAGAAATAATGGGCAATGGTGTGGGGGTGGTGGCGCTGTCTAAGTGGAGGCTGATGTTACCCAGAGGTGGTAAGAACAAACTATATGGACCTCAAACTAATAAGTGATAAATATAGTGCCTCTTATGATGTGTGATATGTCAGTGATAAAAATAAATAGCTTAGGTGTGGCTAGAACCACATGCTGTAAATACAACTTAATATATAACGTTGGACAAAAGTAAAGTGATAGCGCACAGCACGAGTGCCAAAAATTGTGTCCAAAAAAGTAAAAAGTTGTGTCCAAAAAAGTAAAAAATCCAAAAGACTAAAAAATGTCTAAAAGTTCAGGAAAAATATATATAAGGAATATATATGTATGAAAAGCAACAATCCGGGTGTGAATCCAATATAAATAAATTAACAGCAGTCCAGAGTGATATTGGTGACAATGTGACTTTCCAAGTGGGTAAGTGGTCACAGTATGCAGTAGTGCAGTGATGCGAAGTGGGTCCGGTGCTCCCCCTCCTGGGTCCCTACTCACCAGAGGCCCTCACCCCTGCAGGGGTAAAGAGCATAGAAAATCTCCAACCGACTCGGGTCCTCGCTCTCCCAGTAGGTCCTACGATCCAGCTGGTACCAAAAAAGATCCTGGATATCCGGATTCCTCCAAGGGATGAAAAAAAGGGTCTCATAGAGTAGTAGGTTCAAGTTCCAGTGGGTAAGTTTTATTGGTACAGCCACAGGCTTATACTAAAACAATATATACAAATGTATGCAAACAAAAGAAAAAAGTAAAAATAGATTTAAAAATGAAATAAAAACGGGGGCCAGATAGAATGCTTGTGAATACAAGCAGACAGTTATCTGTGTAATAGCAAGCTTCCCAGCACAGCACAAGCTCCACAAATGAGAACCAGCGTGGGAACGGCGTGCGTTCCACCAAATGAACAGCTGGTTAGTCCAGGAAGTGCGTGCGGGCGTGCGTGTATCCGCTTTACGCACGTTTCGTTCTCTTACGTCTTCTGAAGCGGGTACACGCATACCGCTACTGATGGTTAATATAGCCAGCGTCACCATGGAAAACCCTCCCACTTAGCGGCGTTCACCAATCATAATTTTGATGGGGAAATCCCTTCCGATCGGGAGATTTAGGCAGGAGTCCCTGGGTGAATATAATTGTAATTTCCATGGTGTGCATATGCTTAAACGGACATAACATAATATTCCATACAGTGACAATTTACATGGTGTGCATAAGTTTCTACGGACATGACATAGCACTCCATATGATGACATCTCAGTTTAACTATATGGCTTATATCAGCGCTAAATACATATTCTTCTCTCATATGCAATATCAGTGTGTGACAGAATTGTGGTATATATATATATGTATGCACAGATCAAAAAATAAACTACAAGTCATGAATAGAAACATTATGTGAATCTGGACAAGTGCAATGGTGCATATATGCTTTATGAACTGTAGTTTTGCCTGTTGCTAATGGGTCCTAATGCACAGCTCATAATGCTTAACCATCCTACCTCTCCATCCTTGTCTATAGGTATAACACTGTTTGTACCTATACATACACCCCCAGGTTAATTTTCACTTCATTCCTGGGGTGCTCACTCTGCTTGGAGCAACATCATTTTATTATGTATTTAAATTTGTAACTTTTAATCTGCAACTTATGTCCTCCTCTGTTTACATTCCTCCTTAAGCATTATGAGCTGTGCATTAGGACCCATTAGCAACAGGCAAAACTACAGTTCATAAAGCATATATGCACCATTGCACTTGTCCAGATTCACATAATGTTTCTATTCATGACTTGTAGTTTATTTTTTGATCTGTGCATACATATATATATATACCACAATTCTGTCACACACTGATATTGCATATGAGAGAAGAATATGTATTTAGCGCTGATATAAGCCATATAGTTAAACTGAGATGTCATCATATGGAGTGCTATGTCATGTCCGTAGAAACTTATGCACACCATGTAAATTGTCACTGTATGGAATATTATGTTATGTCCGTTTAAGCATATGCACACCATGGAAATTACAATTATATTCACCCAGGGACTCCTGCCTAAATCTCCCGATCGGAAGGGATTTCCCCATCAAAATTATGATTGGTGAACGCCGCTAAGTGGGAGGGTTTTCCATGGTGACGCTGGCTATATTAACCATCAGTAGCGGTATGCGTGTACCCGCTTCAGAAGACGTAAGAGAACGAAACGTGCGTAAAGCGGATACACGCACGCCCGCACGCACTTCCTGGACTAACCAGCTGTTCATTTGGTGGAACGCACGCCGTTCCCACGCTGGTTCTCATTTGTGGAGCTTGTGCTGTGCTGGGAAGCTTGCTATTACACAGATAACTGTCTGCTTGTATTCACAAGCATTCTATCTGGCCCCCGTTTTTATTTCATTTTTAAATCTATTTTTACTTTTTTCTTTTGTTTGCATACATTTGTATATATTGTTTTAGTATAAGCCTGTGGCTGTACCAATAAAACTTACCCACTGGAACTTGAACCTACTACTCTATGAGACCCTTTTTTTCATCCCTTGGAGGAATCCGGATATCCAGGATCTTTTTTGGTACCAGCTGGATCGTAGGACCTACTGGGAGAGCGAGGACCCGAGTCGGTTGGAGATTTTCTATGCTCTTTACCCCTGCAGGGGTGAGGGCCTCTGGTGAGTAGGGACCCAGGAGGGGGAGCACCGGACCCACTTCGCATCACTGCACTACTGCATACTGTGACCACTTACCCACTTGGAAAGTCACATTGTCACCAATATCACTCTGGACTGCTGTTAATTTATTTATATTGGATTCACACCCGGATTGTTGCTTTTCATACATATATATTCCTTATATATATTTTTCCTGAACTTTTAGACATTTTTTAGTCTTTTGGATTTTTTACTTTTTTGGACACAACTTTTTACTTTTTTGGACACAATTTTTGGCACTCGTGCTGTGCGCTATCACTTTACTTTTGTCCAACGTTATATATTAAGTTGTATTTACAGCATGTGGTTCTAGCCACACCTAAGCTATTTATTTTTATCACTGACATATCACACATCATAAGAGGCACTATATTTATCACTTATTAGTTTGAGGTCCATATAGTTTGTTCTTACCACCTCTGGGTAACATCAGCCTCCACTTAGACAGCGCCACCACCCCCACACCATTGCCCATTAGACCTTTTCCCCAAGCAAGCAGTCCAGGAAAGAGTGGGGACGAGCCAGCCGGTGGAGGAGTGAGGATTCAGTAGCTGCGCCTCCCAGTGCTGGATGAAGTGCGGTTAGTTTTAGTTGGGTTAAGGGTCACCTAATTCCCCCCTCTTCTCTTTCTTGCTCCCCACCATTCAGCCATGGGAGTGACATTAAAAGGTGATTTCTGCTCTCTGTGACATCAACAGCCAAAAAAAGTATATTTGGGGGGTAGGTGGTGGTGTCCCTTGGAGTGAAAGTCCAGCACCGCCCCAGGTGGGCCCACCATATATCAACCCCGCCACTGTTGATATATGGTGGAGGCCCCGATCTGACTCCTCCATGGCGACATCACGGAGCTGGTGGATGTTAAAGACCTTGCGCTCCTCCATCTTCCGTTTGAGGATGCCCCACAGATGCTCAATAGGGTCTGGAGACATGCTTGGCCAGTCCATCACCTTTATGGTGGAGGCCCCGATCTGTGATAATCCAAAGAACTTCCACTCTCCGATGGCCAGGTAAATCCAAACTTTGTTGTGCAAATTCTATATCACAAAGGCATCAGCAGTCAACGCGTTTCGTGCAGAAGACGCTTAGTCTTTATTATGACTATGCACATTCTGCGTGAAACTCGTTATCCGCTGTCGTCCTGTATCTGGAAACTGAGGTCTTTGTGATACGGATTTTACACAATGAAGATTGTATTTTCTTGGCCATTGAAGTGTGGTGAACCCTTGTCCTTTCCATAGTGAACTGATGGGGGGGCATCTTGTTTTTTGTTTTTTTAATATAATTATTCTCTGATCCTTACTGAGAGCAGGCCTACTCTGCTTGGACGTGTAGCTCTCACTTCATCTTCCTAGCTTGGTGCAATCCCAGATTTACACCATCATGGTGAGGAGCTGTGGGTAAGGTCAGCCAAGTAGGGATTCCAGGGCTTGTACATTAGACCTGCTAAGGCCCCCCACCCCATCAAGGCTGTAGGAAGCTGAGGCTGCAGCATAATTTCCTAAAAGGTCTTCCCGGACCGTTGGAGGAGGTCAAGAAGTAGGGAAGGGACCCCGGGACTTTAACGGTGTTCAGTATAGAAAAAGTGTGAGGACACAATTACGAAATCAATCAAAACGAATATTGTATTACAAAAATTAAAAAAACGTGAGGAAATTAAACCACTCGTATCAAGATTGTATGTTCCATCAAGAGGCATATGCCCAGACTCTACCACTCAACATGTTTCGCCCTTTTGAGCTTCTTCGGGAGTTTCTGGTGAGATGTGCAATATGCTAAGGATAACAAGAGACAGGAACGAGACCTCATGTTTGATTGTTTTGATCAAATAAAAAGAACAAACAATTCAAAAAAATTGGCATAATATCTCGAGGTAGACCGATATATCGGCCGATATTTGGCCATTTTTGATAAATCGGCATCGGCCAGAGAAAAACCCATATCGGTCTACCTCTAATAATATCAATATGCAAATAAACAATAAATACAATAAAGATCTAATAGATAAATATACAAAAATATGTGGATTTGGGAGGGTTCTCTGCCTTACTCTTCATTCGTTAGAGGGTGGTGTCACTGTATCAGACAAGAACAGGACACGCATTTCCAAAAGTGCTCTACTTCCCTACTGGGCTGAAAAAGCCCCCCTCGGCTTATACCCGAGTGAGGGTCTCCCCCATGGGCGTAGCATAAGGCGTTGCAGGGGTCACAATTGCAACCCCGCCCTAAGCTCAAGGGGGGCCCAGCTCCGATCTGCCCTAGGGCCCCACAGCCACGCTCTAATACTGGGCTTCCACTTTACCTTCCGCAGTCCACACCCCTCTGTTCTCATTGGCTGGGGAGAAGCTGTGAGCCATTTCCTGAATGGAGAGGGGCACGGGGTGAGAACAGTCCAGGATGGGGAAGTGTCTGTGCGGTGTTCCGGCAACATGGAATGGTAACCGATCTCAGCGAGTTAAGAGGAGGAGAGTTCCGTCCTGTAGCCACGATAAGACCGATGTCACTGGTGAGGTAAGACACCGCTCCGTGTCTCCTAGTCACCAGCTGGGATTCTCTGTACCCCCCACCCGGGGTTGTCCGCTTACCCCACTTCCTTGACAACTGGGGAAAAGAGGCACACCTCCGGGAGGTGACCCTCCCCCAACACCTGCCAACACTGACAGAGAAACCTTCAGAAATTGCTAAAACAAATCCCTCAACACCTCCTGAGGGGCCCCTGAGGTGCTACAGGCTCCAGATTTTGTGTCACCTGGCTTTGCCCCCCACTGAATCAGTGTTCCGTCTATCGCGGACGAAGAGGAGGCGGGGCTTTGTTACAGTGGACGGCCGCGGTAAGGGGGCACTTGGATGGGTACACCCGATGTAAAGGGGCACTCTGATGACGGCATCTACTATAAGGCGACACTGATGGGGACAAATGATGTAAGAAGGGAACACTGATGTGAGACACCAGATGTAGGGGTGCCGTCTGATGATGAAATCTGATGGGAATACCTGATAAAAGGGGGTCCCTGGCGGTGGCAACTGATTTATGGGGGAAGTCTGATGGAACAACCAATGCTGTCCTCTCTGCATCTCTTATTTCTAGAGGAACCTCATGCTGTCCTCTCTGCACCCCTCATTCCTAGAGGAACCTCATACTGTCCTCTATGCACCCCTCATTCCTAGAGGAACCCCAAACTGTCCTCTCTGCATCCCTTCTTTCTAGAGGAACCCCATACTGTCCTCTCTGCACCCCTCATTCCTAGAGGAACCCCATACTGTCCTCTCTGCACCCCTCATTCCTAGAGGAACCCAAAACTGTCCTCTCTGCACCCCTGATTCCTAGAGGAAACTCAAACTGTCCTCTCTGCACCCCTTATTTCTAGAGGAACCCCAAACTGTCCTCTCTGCACCCCTCATTCCTAGAGGAACCCCATACTTTCCTCTCTGCATCCCTCATTCCTAGAGGAACCCCATACTGTCCTCTCTGCACCCCTCATTCCTAGAGGAACCCCATACTTTCCTCTCTGCACCCCTCATTCCTAGAGGAAACCCACACTGTCCTCTCTGCACCCCTCATTCCTAGAGGAACCCCATACTTTCCTCTCTGCATCCCTCATTCCTAGAGGAACCCCATACTGTTCTCTCTGCACCCCTCATTCCTAGAGGAACCCCAAACTGTCCTCTCTGCACCCCTCATTCCTAGAGGAACCCCATACTTTCCTCTCTGCATCCCTCATTCCTAGAGGAACCCCATACTGTTCTCTCTGCACCCCTCATTCCTAGAGGAACCCCATACTTTCCTCTCTGCACCCCTCATTCCTAGAGGAAACCCAAACTGTCCTCTCTGCATCCCTTACTTCTAGAGGAACCCCATACTGTCCTCTCTGCATCCCTCATTCCTAGAGGAACCCCATACTGTCCTCTCTGCATCCTTCATTCTTAGAGGAACCCCTTACTGTGCTCTCTGCTTCCCTCACTCCCGGAGGGACCACCCCATATTGTCCTTCCTCAGTCCTGGAGGAACACCATTGTGCCCTTTCTGTACCTCCTTCAACACCCCTTAGTCCTGGAGGAACTTTATACTGTCCCTCCTGCTTCCCTTAGTCCTGGAGCAATCCCATACTTCCCTCTCGATATGCATCAATTCTGGGGGAACCTTATACTGTCCCCCCTCTTTCACTCAATACTGAAAGGCTCCCTTTTGCACCCCTCAGTGCAGGGGGAACCCTATACTATCCTAGCTGCTCCTCTCAGTCCTGGAGGGACCTCATACTGTCCTCCCTGACCGACCCCCTTAATCTTTCAGTGATCCCATATTGTCCTTCCTGCACCCCTCAGTCTTGGGGGGACCCTACACTCAGTCTTGGGGGGACCCTATACTCAGTCTTGGGGGGACCCTATACTCAGTCTTGGGGGGACCCTATACTCAGTCGTTAAGGAACCCTATACTCAGTCTTGGGGGCACCCTATACTCAGTCCTGGGGGGACCCTATACTCAGTCTTGGAGGAACCCTATACTCAGTCTTGGAGGAACCCTATACTCAGTCTTGGAGGGACCCTATACTCAGTCTTGGAGGGACCCTATACTCAGTCTTGGAGGGACCCTATACTCAGTCTTGGGGGGGACCCTATACTCAGTCTTGGAGGGACCCTATACTCAGTCTTGGAGGGACCCTATACTCGGTCTTGGAAGGACCCTATACTCGGTCTTGGAAGGACCCTATACTCGGTCATTGAGGGACCCTATACTCGGTCTTGGAACCATCAAATGCACCTGTCAATGGATTCTGAATGATTTTAGAAGCATTTCAAACTGATTCCACCGACATTCCAATCCAAGCAAAACTTGATGATCCTCCCGAGAGAGGAACATAACTGGGAAAAACCTATTCTAGGTCTGAAAACTCTTCTAGAACCGATCCCAAATCCAGAATCTCTTATTTAACTGATCCTAAATCCAGACCCTCTTCTAGAACTGATTTCAAATCCAGATCCTCTTTTAGAACTGATCCCAAATCTCGAACCGATCCTAAATTTAGAACCTCCTCTAGAACTGATCATAAATCCAAACCCTCTTCTAGAACGGATCTCAAATTCAGAACCTCTTCTAGAACTGATCCTAAATTTAGAACCTCCTCTAGAACTGATCATAAATCCAAACTCTCTTCTAGAACTGATCCCAAATCCATAAAATCTTCTTGAACCGATCCTAAATATAGAGCCTCTTCTTGAATGGATCACAAATCCAAAACCTCTTCTAGAACTGATCAGAAAAATCCAGACCCTCTTCTAGAACGGATCCCAAATCCAGACCCTCTTCTAGAACGGATCCCAAATCCAGACCCTCTTCTAGAACGGATCCCAAATCCAGACCCTCTTCTAGAACTGATACCAAATCCAGAGCCTCCCCTAGAACTGATCCTAAATCCAAACTCCCTTCTTGAACTGATTCCAAATCCAGACCCTCTTCTAGATCTGATCCGAAATCCACAATGCTGGAATGTCCAAGAATAAAATGAGCATCTGATAGAAGGTGTCCGTCTGCAGGGCTGGACCCCACAGGGGGGAACATGGTGTTGTTTGGGGACGGGATGCTGATGTGGCTGGTGACTCTGGATAGGTAAATTCACTCGGCACCTAGTACCTGAAACATGTTGGGGTTTGGGCTCTCTGATTTGTGTAAAGATCATTGTCTTGTTCACACCGAGTGCAGGGCTGTTTCCTGCGTGTTCCCGCAACGCATTGAGCATGGGGGCCCCCGAAGGACGCTGCCAGCCTGGGTACGACAAGGAAGTTCTGTGACGTCACCGGATCAGCTAGAAGACTGCAGGAAAAAGGTTTGGGGGGTTGCAGAGGTCCCAGAGTTCCCCTTTAACACGGCACATAAAGTGTATGTTCTCCGTTTTGGGCTGGGCGGAGACGCTGTCTGGTTCTACTGCTTTCTGGGACAGATTTCACTGCACTTGCTGTCCTGCTGACATTAGTGTCACTAAACAGGAAGTGAGGGGAAACCTCCAACGGTGGTCACACACACACATCGCAAACTAGTGATTCGCCATTGATTAAAACATCCAACACCTACAGTACTGATAGAAAAAATCGATCAATCGATATTATGATGGGTTCTCTGATATACGTGCCGATACCTCACTAATCAGAAGCGCATTTTCACCACGGCCAATCAACTTACTCAAGTCAGAGCAATGGAATGGAGGGTCTGCAGTTCACTGTTCATATTCAATCATTCCAGTCCCATCGATATTGATAGATTTTATCACTTAGGTTGATCATATTGATACATTTCGTTGATAATAGATATCAGGCGGATCATACTGATATGAGGTGTGGCCCCCTTAACACCTTCTCCTTGCATCTAATGAGGTCCGGGTGCAACAAGATGATCTCCCAGTGCCAGAAACATGTTCAATAAAGACACCATTCCACCCACCCAGAGCACGATTAAAGTCAAACTTTTCGGCGTGAATATGATGAGATGAGAGGAAAGTCTGTGGCTTCCTGTGACACCGACATAGATTACAAATGATGGTCTCCGGCTCCACAGCCGACAACTGAAGAGATTAACCTCCCGAGAAGACGTCATTCAATGGTGACACTAAAAATGGTGTCAATTAATTTATCTCCAGAGTTCATCCAGCTTTGTGATCTGAGAGCATGACATCCAGAGCCATGAACCTTCCAAGATGGCGTCAATCCACAAAGACGCTAAAAATGGTGTGAATTCACTTATCTTCGGAGTTCACCCAACTCTGAGAGCACGACGACCAGAGCCATGAACCTTCCAAGAAGGTGTCCATCCATGGTGATGCTAAAAATGGTGTCAATTCCCTTGTCT
This sequence comes from Rana temporaria, assembly GCF_905171775.1. Taxonomy (NCBI): domain Eukaryota; kingdom Metazoa; phylum Chordata; class Amphibia; order Anura; family Ranidae; genus Rana; species Rana temporaria. The sequence continues at coordinate 118,775,271 of NC_053501.1, forward strand.
CTGGTGTTCATTCAACTCAGATCTGAGGGAACGACAACCAGACTCATGAACCTTCTGAGTTGGCGTCCATCCACAATAAAGCTAAAAATTGTGTCAATTAACTTATCTCCGGAGTTCACCCAACTCTGAGAGCGTGACAACCAGAGATATGAATCTTCCAAGAAGGCGTCCATCAATAGTGACACTAAAAATGGTTTCAATTCCCTTATCTCCGGAGTTCACCCAACTCTGAGAGCACGACAACCAGAGCCATGAACCTTCCAAGAAGGCGTCCGTCCATGGTGACGCTAAAAATGCTGTCAATTCCCTTATCTCCGGAGTTCACCCAATTCTGAGATCTGAGGGCACGACAACCAGAGCCATGAACCTTTTGAGTTGGCGTCCATCCACAATAATGCTAAAAATGGTGTCAATTCACTTATCTCCGGAGTTCACCCAACTCTGAGATCTGAAGATTGATCATGAGATCGAATCCAGCTATTTCCTTCTTCATGGTTGCCCTCCTGGATGGCTGGGAGGTAAGTGCTCCGGCTTGTGATAACATTCTGTGAGTTCAAACCATTTCTTTACCACTTTATAATTCTACCAGTCCTCGTCCAGGAGAAAATAAGAAGAAGAACAAACCACTCTAAATGAGGAGCAGAGGGCCTGGTGGGAAATTCCCTGGAAGCTGAGAAGGTTCCGTGAATTATAAGTCCTCCAGTCCTTGTTCTAGAGATATAGGAGGATCAGCACACCCACCTATATAAGGAAGACATACATGGCTGGGTGGTAAACCCTTCAGAGGCTAAGAAAGGTGCTGTGAGTCCCGACCATTCACTTTTTTGTCTTTATAATTCCACCAGTCCATGTCCTGGAGAAATAGGAGGATGAGTACACCATGCTATGTACAGAGGAGATGGCTGGGTGGTAAGTGCTCTGGATGGTGAGCAGGCACTGTGGGTTCGAACCCCTTCTTTACCTCTTTATATTTTCACCAGTTCTTGTTCTGGAGAAATATGAGGATGAACATATGGTGACACTAAAAATGGTGTCAATTCCCTTATCTCCGGAGTTCATCCAGCTCTGAGATCTGAGAGCACAACAACCAGAGCCATGAACCTTCTGAGAAGGTCTCCATCCACGATGACGCTAACAATGGTTTTATTTCACTTATCTCCGGAGTTCACCCAACTCAGACCTGAGGACACCAAATCCCGAGCTATGAACCTTCCGAGAAGGTGTCCATCCATGGTGATACTAAAAATTGTTTCAATTTGCTTATCTCCGAAGTTCACCCAACAGCCGGAGCAACACAGAACTGCCAAGTTGTATATTTGTGCTTTCTTCATTATTTTCTTTCCAAAATTGTAATTTCATTACGTTCTATATGTTTTTTTTTTTTTTTTTTTTAAGGGTGGGTCCCACAGGAGAAATAGCTTAGTGTTTAGTTCCTCTGTTTAGTAAACCCAGAGTCATGAGATCGAATCCCACGATATCCTTCTTTATTCCTGACCTCCTGGATGGCTGGGAGGTAAGTGCTCCGGCTGGTGAGAAGATTCTGTGAGTTCGAATCATTTCTTTACCACTTTATAATTCTTGTCCCCGTCCAGGAGAAAAAAGAAGAAGAGCAAACCACGCTAAATGAGGAGCAGAGGGCCTGGTGGGAAATTCCCTGGAAGCTCAGAAGGTTCCGTGAATTATAAGTCCTCCAGTCCTTGTTCTAGAGATATAGGAGGATCAGCACACCAGCCTATATAAGGAAGACATACATGGCTGGGTGGTAAGCCCTTCAGAGGCTAAGAAAGGTGCGGTGAGTCCCGACCATTCCTCTTTATCTTTATAATTCCACCAGTCCATGTCCTGGAGAAATAGGAGGATGAGTACACCATGCTACGTACAGAGGAGATGGCTGGGTGGTAAGTGCTCTGGATGGTGAGCAGGCACTGTGGGTTCGAAGCCCTTCTTTATATTTTCACCAGTCCTTGTTCAGAAGAAATAGGAGGACAAACATATGGTGACACTAAAAATGGTGTCAATTCCCTTATCCAGCTCTGAGATCTGAGAGCACAACAACCAGAGCCATGAACCTTCCAGGAAGGTGTCCATCCATGGTGACACTAAAAATGGTGTCAATTTGCTTATATCCGGAGTTCACCCAACTCGGATCTGAGGGCATGACAACCAGAGCCATGAACCTTCTGAGAAGGTCTCCATCCACGATGACGCTAACAATAGTTTTAATTCACTTATCTCCGGAGTTCACCCAACTCAGACCTGAGGACACCAAATCCCGAGCTATGAACCTTCCGAGAAGGTGTCCATCCATGGTGATACTAAAAATTGTTTCAATTTTCTTATCTCCGAAGTTCACCCAACAGCCGGAGCAACACAGAACTGCCAAGTTGTATATTTGTGCTTTCTTCATTATTTTCTTTCCAAAATTGTAATTTCATTACGTTCAATATGTTTTCTTTTTTTTTTTTTAAGGGTGGGTCCCACAGGAGAAATAGCTTAGTGTTTAGTTCCTCTGTTTAGTAAACCCAGAGTCATGAGATCGAATCCCACTATTTCCTTCTTTATTCCTGACCTCCTGGGTGGCTGGGAGGTAAGTGCTCCAGCTGGTGAGAAGATTCTGTGAGTTTGAACCATTTCTTTACCACTTTATAATTCTTCCAGTCCTCGTCCCGGAGAAAAAAGAAGAAGAGCAAACCACGCTAAATGAGGAGCAGAGGGCCTGGTGGGAAATTCCCTGGAAGCTGAGAAGGTTCCATGAATTATAAGTCCTCCAGTCCTTGTTCTAGAGATATAGGAGGATCAGCACACCAGCCTATATAAGGAATACAAGGGTGGTGGGTGGTGGTAAGCCCTTCAGAGGGTAAGACAGGTGCTGTGAGTCCCGACCATACCCTTTTTTGTCTTTATAATTCCACCAGTCCATGTCCTGGAGAAATAGGAGAATGAGTACACCATGCTATGTACAGAGGAGATGGCTGGGTGGTAAGTGCTCTGGATGGTGAGCAGGCACTGTGGGTTCGAACCCCTTCTTTACCTCTTTATATTTTCACCAGTCCTTGTTCTGGAGAAATAGGAGGATGACACTAAAAATGGTGTCAATTCCCTTATCTCCGGAGTTCATCCAGATCTGAGAGCACAACAACCAGAGCCATGAACCTTCCAGGAAGGCGTCCATCCATGGTGACACTAAAAATGGTGTCAATTTGTTTATCTCCGGAGTTCACCCAACTCAGATCTGAGGGCACGACAACCAGAGCCATGAACCTTCTGAGAAGGTCTCCATCCACGATGACGCTAACAATGGTTTTAATTCACTTATCTCCGGAGTTCACCCAACTCAGACCTGAGGACACCAAATCCCGAGCTATGAACCTTCCGAGAAGGTGTCCATCCATGGTGATACTAAAAATGGTTTCAATTTTCTTATCTCCAAAGTTCACCCAACAGCCGGAGCAACACAGAACTGCCAAGTTGTATATTTGTGCTTTCTTCATTATTTTCTTTCCAAAATTGTATTTTTATTACGTTCTATATGTTTTCTTTTTTTTTTTTTAAGGGTGGGTCCCACAGGAGAAATAGCTTAGTGTTTAGTTCCTCTGTTTAGTAAACCCAGAGTCATGAGATCGAATCCCACTATTTCCTTCTTTATTCCTGACCTCCTGGATGGCTGGGAGGTAAGTGCTCCGGCTGGTGAGAAGATTCTGTGAGTTCGAACCATTTCTTTACCACTTTATAATTCTTGTCCCCCGTCCAGGAGAAAAAAGAAGAAGAGCAAACCACGCTAAATGAGGAGCAGAGGGCCTGGTGGGAAATTCCCTGGAAGCTCAGAAGGTTCCATGAATTAGAAGTCCTCCAGTCCTTGTTCTAGAGATATAGGAGGATCAGCACACCAGCCTATATAAAGAAGATATACATGGCTGGGTGTAAAGCCCTTCAGAGGCTAAGAAAGGTGCTGTGAGTCCTGACCATTCCTCTTTGTCTTTATAATTCCACCAGTCCATGTCCTGGAGAAATAGGAGGATGAGTACACCATGCTATGTAAAGAGGAGATGGCTGGGTGGTAAGTGCTCTGGATGGTGAGCAGGCACTGTGGGTTCGAAGCCCTTCTTTACCTCTTTATATTTTCACCAGTCCTTGTTCTGGAGAAATAGGAGAACGAAGACATTGTTCTGTGTGAGGAGGAGACGGCTCAGAGGACTAATAGCCCAACATGAGGGCAGCCGGTGCCGATAGGTGCCGAGTTCGAATCCCTGAGTGGTCTCCTGGTGGCTCTGGACAGGTCACCTCACCTCCAATGTCCTGGGCAGTGACCTACATGAGCTGTATGTCCCCCTGTGGTGAAACCTGGTGTCTGGAGCACTGGTGGCACTGGAAGCTGGCATCAAATGAGAGTGCCAAGATGGTCCCAGGTGCCCTTGAAGTTCACCATCGCAGGAAGATGGCAAAGCTAGACCTGAGACCCTCAGATGGATGAGGTTTTTTTATGCCTACTACCTTTATTATTATTAAAAAAAAAAATCCCTACATGTGATCCCACTCTCATGGTGGGATCACACTCTCATGGTGGGATCACACTCTCATGGTGGGATCACACTCTCATGGTGGCATCTCAGTGATGCCCCCCAATCACCCACCTTTTGGTGGATGTGGGAGGTGCTTGTGATCCCACTACTGGAGACTCCTTCAACTCCTGATCTTCCATATTCTGGAGGACCTGTGAGGTGAACTCCCATGGTGGGGAGGAGTCTCCAGGAGATGTTGGCCCCGGGATACGAACTCATAGCTGCAGGGTCTACAGCCAGAGGACTTATCTCTGAGCCACCACCTCCTCACACACCTCAATGTGCTCGTCCATCATACTTCAGGTCAAGACCTAAAACATAAGAAGGCAAAATACAAGGTTCAAGCTGACCTCTGAGCCATTTCTTATCCAACACATCTTCCAGATAACAGGCAACCAATAGACATTTTTAGCGGACAGCGCCCCCCTGAGCACATGATATGCAGACACAGGACGGGCAGAGGGCACATGTACATACAGTGGGTGTCCCACCAAGACAAAAGAAAAGGATGACCCAACCAAAAGGTTAAAACCTCTCTGTCTGGTAAGTATGCTCCTGCTATCCCACAATGCAGTGCACAGAAAGGGCCGGCATTGACCGGTTGGATGGCCGCTATTACAGACATCAGTATGAGAAGTCCTCTCTAAGGCTAAACCCAACCGGCCTACACAACTTCACCCATTATGGTTGTAACAGCTTCTAGTCGGCACCCTCAACTAGACTTTCCTTGAGGGACTCACACAAAGTCCGGGATTTGCAAGCCTTAGGCATGGTGTGTATGACCTCCTCCAATATCCCCCATAGATCTGGATTACAGACAGAGCGGGGAAAGCCCTTCCTCCATCATGGCAACCAAACATTCACCGACACACCCAGGAGCAAAAGTTCAAATATCTACTTAAAGTGTAGACCCAAGAGCAAAAACATCCATATGTTGTAGTCTACCATTCATTTTCTTTTTTCGGGCTAAGAAATTTTTTAGCAAGTAAAGAAATGATCGAGAAAATTATTTTATGGTAAAATAAAAATAAAAAAATCCTCCGACCGTTGGAGGACACAGCTTTGCTTTGGATCTAAACTGTGGCCCGGGGGCCAGACGCAGCCCTTTGCTTACCTTTATGCAGCCCTTGGAGCACTATTCAATCTACTGACACCATCAATGGGGCATCATTTCTGCTGCTGACCGGTAGACCGGGGACATCTGGTGGCAGAAAGTAAGTACTGCAGGGGAAATCTGATTCCAGGTCAATATTGCACTGGTTTTGTCACAAGCCGGGGGCTCATCTGAGATGACCTGAGTTTAGGGGAAAGCGGGTTGAATGATGCTGGCTATTAGACTGGGGACATCTGGTGGGGAAAGATAAGTACTGCTGGGAAATCTCTGGATTCCAGCTGGTTTGTCACGAGATGGGGGCTCGTCCGGGGTGACCTGAGTTTAGGGGAAAGCAGGTTAAAGGATGCTTGCTATTAGACTGGGGACATCTGGTGGCAGAAAATAAGTACTGCATGGGGAAATCTCTGGAGGTGAAAGTGAACATAGCAGCAAAAGCTGGTTTGTAACAAGTTGGAGGCTTATCCAGGATGACCTGAGTTTAGGATGCTGACCATTAGTCCGGGGACATCTGGTGGCAGAAAATAAGTACTGCTGGGGAAATCTCTAGATTCCAGGTGAATATTGCAGCAAACACTGGTTTTGTCACAAGCTGGGGGCTCATCTGAGATGACTTGAGTTTAGGGGAAAGCAGGTTGAATGATGCTGGCCATTAGACTGGGGACATCTGGTGGCGGAAAATAAGTACTGCAGGGGAAATCTCAAGAGGTATAAGTAAATATAGCAGCAAAAGCTGGTTTGTAACAAGTTGGAGGCTTATCCGGGATGACCTGGAGTTTAGGATGCTGACCATTAGACCGGGGACATCTGGTGGCAGAAAGTAAGTACTGCTGGGGAAATCTCTGGATTCCAGCTGGTTTGTCACAAGATGGGGGCTCGTCCAATAGACAAGTTTAGCGGACAGCGCCCCCCTGAGCACATGATATGTAGACACAAGACGGGCAGAGGGCACATTTACATACAGTGGGTGTCCGACCAAGAAAAGGATGACCCAACCTCTCTGTCTGGTAAGTATGCTCCTGCTATCCCACAATGCAGTGCACAGAAAGGGCCGGCATTGACCGGTTGGATGGCCGCTATTACAGACATCAGTATGAGACGTCCTCTCTAAAGCAACAGCTAAACCCAACCGGCCTACACAACTTCGCCCATTATGGTTGTAACAGCTTCTAGTCGGCAGCCTCAACTAGACTTTCCTTGAGGGACTCACACAAAGTCCGGGATTTGCAAGCCTTAGGCATGGTGTGTATGACCTCCTCCAATATCCCCCATAGATCTGGATTACAGACAGAGCGGGGAAAGCCCTTCCTCCATCATGGCAACCAAACATTCACCGACACACCCAGGAGCAAAAGTTCAAATATCTACTTAAAGTGAAGACCCAAGAGCAAAAACATCCATATGTTGTAGTCTACCAGTCCTTAGATGTGGTGGCCACCATTAGTTTTCTTTTTTCAAGATAAGAACCTGTTTAGCAAGTACAGAAATGATCGAGAAAATTATTTTATGGTACAAAAACAAAACAATCCTCCGACCTTTGGAGGACACAGCTTTGCTTTAGATCAGCGGTCTCTAAACTGCGGCCCAGGGGCCAGACACAGCCCTTTGCTTGCCTTTATGCAGCCCTTGGAACACTATTCAATCCACTGACACCAACAATGGGGCATCATTTCTGCTGCTGACACCTACAACGGGGCATTATTTCCCCCGCTGACAACAGCGATGGGGCATAATTCCTGTCCTTGTCACCAAGGACAGGACGGTTGACCCAGATGGACTTGTGTCTATTATCAATCTAACTATGTAACCAACAATGGGACAATATTCCTCCCACTTACACCATCAAAAGGACACAATTCCCCACACTGACACCAACCATGGGGCACATTTCCCTGCACGGACACCAACCATGGGGCACATTTCCCGGCACCAACACCAATCATGGGGCACATTTCCCTGCACGGACACCAACCATGGGCCAGAATTCAATTCATTGACACCAAAAGTGGGCCACTATTCTTTCCACTGACACCAACCATCGATGAGGCACTAGTCCTCCCACTGGCATCAAAGATGAGGCATTGTTTACTCCCACTGGACACAGGGACATTTTTTTACTCCCATTGGCCCTAGTCCGGCCCCCCTCAAGTATGAAGGACAGTGAACTGTCGAGGCTTTGGACCCATAAAAAGGAAACAAAAAAAGGAATCGGATCTTCTAAACTGTTCCGCACTCTCCAAGAACCTTAGTACACATCTCCTAACATCTAACCCAGTGGTGGCTGGTGCTCAACATTTTTGGGGGGGGGCGCAAACAAACTGAAAAATTCTGAAAGAAAAACACCCATCAATTGCATCCTCACTATGCCCATCAAACACAGCCACTGTAATGGGCAAAGTGAGGCTGCGTTTGATGGGGGCAAACGCAGCCACTGTGCCAATCAATTGCAGCTTCACTGTGCCCATCAAACGCAGCCACTGTGCCCCCCTCAAACGCAGCCACTGTGCCCCCCTCAAACGCCCTCAATCTCCTAACATCTAACCCAGTGGTGGCTGGTGCTCAACATTTTTGGGGGGGCGCAAACAAACTGAAAAATTCTGAAAGAAAAACACCCATCAATTGCATCCTCACTATGCCCATCAAACGCAGCCTCACTGTGCCCCCATTAAACGCAGCCACTGTAATGGGCAAAGTGAGGCTGCGTTTGATGGGGGCAAATGCAGCCACTGGGCCAATCAATTGCAGCTTCACTGTGCCTCCCTCAAACGCAGCCACTGTGCCAATCAATTGCAGCTTCACTGTGCCTCCCTCAAACGCAGCCACTGTGCCTCCCTCAAAACGCAGCCACTGTGCCTCCCTCAAAACGCAGCCACTGTGCCTCCCTCAAAACGCAGCCACTGTGCCTCCCTCAAAACGCAGCCACTGTGCCAATCAATTGCAGCTTCACTGTGCCCCCTCAAATGCAGCCACTGTGCCCCATCAAACGCAGCCACTGTGCTCCATCAAACGCAGCCACTGTGCCCCCCCCTGTCTGCCCGGCCCTTAGCTCGTCTCAGGTGGGCAGCGGGTGACAGCGGTGTCCGGTGTCCTCCATTTCTTCCCTGACCCCGATGTCTTCTCCTGCGCGCTCATCCTCCTCTCGTCTTCTGCCATGATTGGATGCCTCATAGGTGTCCAATCACAGCGCCTGTCGTTCCAGCCAATCAGCCGACAGGTTAACACAGACCCGGCGCACCTGATTGACGAATTTCTTCGTCCCTTTATGGACGCACCGCCGCTGGTCTTACCTGTGAAAAACATGCTCTCGTTCCCTCACAGGATTTGAACAAAAAAAGTGGGCAAACAAATTTCCTGGCTCCTATGAAGTTTAGAAGCCATTTTTTGGCAAAAAGGTCGGATCGGTTTTCAAAATGATCCGATCCGGAAGGATTTGAAAGAAAGGTGCCCTGATCGAGGGGTGTCTAGCTCACTAACCCTCCTTGCGGTAGTGATCGCTACAAAAATTAGAAATGTCACTGTACAAGACTCAATAGACTCAAAGGGTTCCTCTGTAAGAGCCTGCAATACCAGGGAGAGATCCCACATAGGAAAGGGATTGGAGGACACCAGTCTCTGCCTACCTATGGCTTAGGGTTAGAACCTAGATATCCAGGGGTTCACTCAGGGGCGTTGCTAGGTGGCATTAAGACCAGGGGCTTCAGCCCGAAGTCCAAGGCCGGAAACGGGGAGGAGGGTGTATGTGTATTGTTTTGGCTGGGCGGTGGGGTTGTGTGGCTTACCAGTGCCCATCAATGCTGACCACTAAACTCACCTGCCTGACACTGACCATTACACTGACCTGCATGACCTACATACACTGACCTGCCTGACCTACCTCAGCCGTGGTGTGCGGTGTCACAGCAGCCAGTCAGTCATCCGCCGAGGAGCAGCCCACCCAAGCGGGGATGTGACGCATTGTAATTCCCGCCTTCTGGAGCCTGCAGGGCCTATGATGGACGTCACACGTCCCGTGGTCCCGGCCTTGGACGAGTGGGACGTCCATCATAGGTGCTGCGGGCTCCAGAAGGCTGGACCTGCTATGGCACTCGACCGCACTTGTGGCGCTCGGGATCAGATTGGTCCCGACACTCGGGGGGCCAACAATGAAATGCTGCATGCCATAGACTCTGGGCTTTTCGGGGCTTCAGCCCCCCAAGTGACACCCACCACCCTCCCGACACCCCTGGGTTCACTGCTAGTTGTTCTAAGAACACACTTAGAGCGGAAATCTGGCCCTTAAGGGTGCCGAGGGCCAGTCCCTTGTCTGCCTCACTCCAGTACTGCTACTGAGCTGCCAACGCCTCGTACACACGGTCGGACTTTGGACCGTGCAAAAGTCCACCCGTGACCCCGTCGGAAGTCCGATGGAGAAAAAAAGTCTGATGGAGGTTACACACGGCCAGACTTTCCGAGAAAAAAAGTCCGCCCGTTTTTCCCCTCGGAAAGTCTGTCCGTGTGTACGAGGTATTAAGGAGCTCTCTGCGCACCAAGAATTTAACTTCTTCCAGACCTTTAGGCTCCGTTCACACCCAATGCCGATGCAGCTTCCAGCAGGGGTCTAGTGTGTCCCGGGTCGACATTTGCAGCCCACATTTTTGGCTGAATTTGGACCTAAAACGGACTAAAAGACGCACAGGGCTCCTGTGCAAATTCACACCGGAGCCGCTTCGGACATATGTGAACCGGCTCCATAGAGAGCCAATCACTTTCTCCTGCTATTGCATATTGGATGCAGCGATCCCGCATCCAATTCGCAATAGTGTGAACCCGGCCTTAAATAGAAGGGTCGCCACCAATATTTCGGAGAACCCCTGTCCTCCTCAGTAGCCAAGCTGCCAGATTCCACCTCTCCACCTGGGGACAGCAGATTGGACATTGAGAGAGAAGGTCTTCCCGGACTGATAATATCCAAGGAGATTCCACCGCCAGATGTTTTAGGACAGAAAACCATGGCCTCCTTCTGGGCCAGTGTGGCGCTATCAAGATCAGGGCCGTGTCCTCTGTCTGGAATTTCATCAAGACTGCAGGCAACGGTGCAGGGGGGGGGAGAAGGCATATCACCAGCTCTGAGAGAGAGACCGTCCACCCCTATTGCCCCGTCCCACTGGTTCAGAGAGACGAAGAGGGGAGTTTTTGCCTTCTCCCTTGAAGCATAAAGGTTCATACATGGAACCCCATCCCACTTTTGGGTAATCTTCCTGTAAGTGTCCTAACTCAGGATCCAGTCTCTCCCCCTGAGGAAGTCTGCCAGCTGGTTTAACTCCCCCCCCTTAGGTGTACCGCTCACAGGGAAAGCACTGCAACTTTGGCCCAGTTGTATATGGTTTCCGTCACAGGCCCACAGGGAACTGCTCCTGGTGCCCCCCTGTCGGTTGATGTAGGCAACCGCTGAGGGGTTGCCCGAGCGGACCTGAACGTGATGTCCCTGGAGCTCCTGCTGGAAGGTTTTGAGGGCCAGCGAAATGGCCTTTAGCTCCCCCAGTTTGATGACCATCCTGCATCTACGACTCTCCAGGAATCCTGCACCAGACTCACGCCTAGGTGTGCCCCCCTACCAGTGCCGCTTGCGAGGATCATGGACACTAGAAGTACCCATTCCAGACCCTGGTATAGATTTGCTGTCTTCCTCCTCCACCACGGGGATCTCTTTACCCATACTGGTGTAGCACTACCCCCGAAGGAGCTGCTGGTTTGTTTTGGGTGGCATGTTACCTCATGGCTCCTCCGCCGTCTTAGGGGTGTATGGTGCATATAGCAGTAGTAACGGAATGTCCGCGACAGGTGTCTCTTGCTGTGCTCTTTATTGCCAGCCGGGTAAAAACAATAAAACTTGTGGTGAAGAAGGTAGAGTTGAAAGGAGAAGAAGAATGGCAGATTCAGGCGTAATAGGGAAACAGTCCTGCTCCCACGTGTTGAGAAGCACAGCTCGTTAGGACTGTTCCATGGGAGCTGGTTCTGAAGCCTATGTTGAGAGGCGCAATACAGTAAAACCATTAATAGCTGTTCCATAGGTACTGGTCCGGAAAAACAGGTTGGGAAGCCACATGCGTTAAGACATTTATGGACTGTTCCATAGGAGCTCTTTCACATGTTGAAGAATGAAAGACTGTTCCAGAGGTACTGGTTCGGAACCACATGTTGGAAGTTAGTTATGGACTGTGCCATAGGAGCGGTTTCTGAGGTGCATGTTGAAGAACGCAACACATTAAAACAGTTGAGGACTGTTCGGACCATATGGATGTTCAATGGGAGCCGTGGCTGAAGAAGGGTAATATGCGCCTTTCAGGAGAAAACAATTTTGGAGAAAATAATAAAACTTGTGGTGAAGAAGGTAGAGTTGAAAGGAGAAGAAGAATAGCAGATTCTGGCGTAACAATAGGGAAACAGTCCTGCTCCCATGTGTAATACTTTGCGCCACTCCTGCTTGAGTGGGTATAGCGTACCCGGACAGGCCTCTCTCACTGACCTGGCAGCCAGAGTATCGCTCAAACCTTTAAGGTTAAGTCTCTGCCACAGACCCTCCTGGAAATAGACTCAGAAAGAAACCTCTGCCACAGGCCCTCCCGATTGTGGTTACGGAGATGAACCTCATTGATAGAATTACGCCTGGATTTCCTTCAAGTTGCTTTCAGGTACCGACTGACATGTGACCAGCCTCTCAGTGTGCAGATACCTTAAACCCTGGTGTTTTTTTGTCGAGACCCTATTGGATCACCAGCCTCTCATTGGCTCTCCTCAGATGGACTCCCCACCGAACAGCTATACCGATTGGGATCTTTAGGATTGGGAACCCAGTCGACTACTGGGCTCCCTGCCACAGCTCAAATGGTCCAGGAACACCGCGTGGAATGCACGCCCAGGTAAGCCATAACGGTGGGGCGCCGTCACCCTAAAAGGTGGGTACCACACTCGAAGAAGACCCAGAACCAATGGCGTCTGCCCCATAAATACCCTCCCCCAGCATGCAGAGCGAGGCTCAACCCTCCTGATTGGCTGCTGGGGGAAAAGCACCCAAACCTTGACTCCACTGCTGCCACCTACTGTCCTGGGGTGAGAAGAGCACCCCAGCAACAACAGAATGAGCCCATAGCACAGAGAGCTGAGACAGAGTCCCAAGTTTGAACACATTAACTGGATCAGAGTTCAATTAACACTCTGATCCCCCTCTAAAATTTAAATAGCACCAGTACTTTGAAGTAACCAGGCGGCTACACTGGTGTGATAACCGTCAAGTTCAAAGACCTTTGAGTGTGGTCCCAAACCAGGACTGGGACAAAAATTTGGCCCTGGACTTCATCCAGACTGGCCCACTATGACAGGTCTCTCCCACAGCGGCTGGACAATTCCCCCCCCCCCGGCCACCAAAGCACCCTCTCCCCCTTCACTAGCCACCATTTATTATAGTAGTATGGCTGGTACTCTTATAGGCAGTACCAGTGGGGAAGCTAGACATTATTTCACCCGGGGCAAAGAATCAGTTTGGTGCCCCCCTTACGGGACAAGATTAGGCAGAAGTGAGAAATTCCCAGGCCGCTGTCACTGAAGTCGGCCCACCGGGAAACTCCCTGTAGTCCCAATGGCCAGTCCATCCCTGTCCCAAACAGTGGCATACCATGGGTTATCACCACCCAAGGCAAGTAATTTGCACCCCCTAACCTGCAAACTTTTAGCACCACCTTTCCTTCCTATAATAGTACCGACCAGCCTGATTCCCACACTGACCTACCTATAGTATTCCTATACTGACCACTACACAACGTGTGTTTACTCTCTTGCTGCTTCCTCTCGCAAGACCATGTGCACTCCCCCCAGGCCAGCAACGTGATTCGTCTCACCTGCGTTTTGTTTTCCATCCCTGATCGATCTGCCACAATGGGTAAATGATTAGAGATCCTATCCGGAGGAGGAAAAGACAGCGGCGGATCACATAAAAGGTGGAGGCAGAACTCCAGGCACAACCTTTGCATGTGCCACCCGACATCATGGACAGGCTAGCCCTGCCACTGCACATGACCCTACTTGCCCAATCACAGAGCGCCAGCCATCCTGCCTGATATTAAACATGGCGGCCAGAGCGTAGGGACACAGCATTCAGACGCCGATTTGGATTTTGACCCCACCAAAATGTTGCACGCAAATAAAGTTTACACAGCAGCAGTCAAGTAAATTGTCCCACCAGCCACATTACCAAAAGTGTTGGGACGCCTGCCTTTACACACATAAACGTTAATATGTCTTCGTCCGGAGGGTTCAATATTGAGTTGGCCCACCCTTTGCTGCAAACAGCTTCAACTCTTCTGGGAAGGCCGTCCACAAGGTTTAGGAGGGTGTCTATGGGAATGTTGGACCATTCTTCCAGAAGAGCATTTGTGAGGTCAGGCACCGATGTTTGATGAGCAGGCCTGGCTTGCAGTCTCCGTTCCTATTCATCCCAAGAGGTGTTCTACCAGGGTTGAGGGCCCAGTGAAGGGCATTCTTAATGTAGCGACTGTACTTTTCGTACAGGTGCTATATTAAATTTAGTGGGGGAATGAGAGAGTTATGTTGCTCTCATTCATTTGATTTGTTAAATTTGGCTGTCGCCAATTCTGGATGGTCCTGTGGGTCAGTCTGTACTCCAGAGATGCAGTTTCATCTCTGGACGGCAGGTGATGCCAGAAGGGTCCAGGCAGAGCCGCTTCTTTCCCAGCAGCCAATTAGAGGAGTTTTCCCCTCGCAGGGCATGCTGGGGAGGAGTATTTCTGTGGCAGAGGACCGTTGTTCGGGGTTCCAGGTGCGGCACCTACCCTTGGGGTGTGCGCACATCACGGGCCCCACCACTATGGCCTACCAGGCCGGGGTCACGTGCTATGTGGATTTCCTGGCTCTGGGCTCTCATGGCCCGGAGCCACTGATGCTGGCAGGGGACCCCAGTGACTTACTGGGTTCCCACCTTATTGAGAAGATCCCAAGCTGGGTGCTGTTATCGGTCTGAGGAGAACCCGGAGGCAGGCGATCCAACAGGGCTTGAACCAACCATCAGGGATCTGGGTGACCGGACGCTGGCAGGTTGCATTCAGGCTGTCAGTCGGTGACCCCAAAAGACATACGGGGAGGATTCGCTTCTACCTTTCAAACACTAGGCCTGTGGCAGAGGTCTCACCCCAACACCCTGATTCAGTTCGAGCCAAGTCGGTGGCAGAGACTTGGTCCTTCCTAGAAGTTCTAAGTGACGCTCTGGCTGCCAGGCCTGTGAGAGGTCTGTCCAGGGGCACTGTCCGGCTGGAGTGGCAACGAGACGAATACAATTATAGAAGGCAGGACTGCTTTCTCCATCCGAAGCCTGATTCTGCAAAGTTGTTCTTCCTTCACCAAAACTATCCCATCTACTTCAGGTTGACATGTTGGTCGTGTTTGACCAGGAAAATAAAACATTTGAAAACATCAACCAACGATCTGGACATTCTGTTACTGCTCTCATCACCCCTAGACACAACATAGAGGTAACTTAAATACGCTGATCCCAAATTTAACCAGTAGCTCCTCCGGGGGTAGCGCTACATTAAGGGATCAGCATACCAAGACATTAAACAACTTTGTGGGAACAGCCCCTTCCAACATGACGGCACAAAGCAAAGTCCAAAAAAATAATTTTTTTTTAAAAAAAACACACACATGGATGAGCAAGTTTGGGGTGGAGGAACTTGACCGGCCTGCACAGAGTCCTTGCCGCAACCTGATAGAACACCTTTTGGGACGAATTGGAACTGACTGCAAGACGGCCCTTCTCCCCCAAACATCAGTGTCTGACCTCACAAAATGCACTTCTGGAAGAATGGTCAAACATTCCCATAGACACACTCCTAAACCTTGTGGACGGCCTTCCCAGAAGAGATGAAGCTGTTATAGCTGCAAAGGGCGGGGCCAACTCAATATTGAACCCTAAGACGCTATTAAAGTACATGTGCGTGTAAATGCAGGTGTCCCAATACTTTTGGTAATATGGTGTGGCTAGTGGGACAAGTCACTTGACTGCTGCTGTGACAACCATTTGCATGGTCCCTACAGTAAAACACTTGGGTATGCAGCATCATGGGCCGTTAGAGAGGCAAAGGGTGGACCAACTCAATATTGAACAGAGATGCTATTAAAGTTCATGTAAAAGGCAAGTGGCCCAATACAGTCGTTACCATATGGTACGAGACCACCACTGGTAGGAACACACCAGCAACCTTCCCTTCTAAAAAAATATCTCCATAGATTTTTTTTTTTGGGTGGACAAGGGCTCTCTAGCAACACACATGGTGGTTCCCAGAAAGCTTAGGCCAGGGTTTGACAAATTTGTTTGGAATCTAGGAGCCAGCTAAAAAAGTTAGGAGCCAGAAACACGCCCCCGTCAAGCCGAGCTCGTGCGCAGAAGCATACGTGAGTGGCGCCTGCATATGAAAGTGGTGTTCAAACCACACATGTGAGGTGTCGCCGCGATCGTTAGAGCGAGAGCAATAATTCTAGCCCTAGACCTCCTCTAACTCAATTTTTGAACGTAGCCTATGGAGATTTTTAAAGGGTAAAAGTGCGTCGCCATTCCACAAGCAGACACAATTTTGAAGTGTGACGTGTTGGGGGATCAATTTACTCGGCGTAACATTATCTTTCAGAATATAAAAAAATAAAAAAAATTGGGCTAACGTAACTGGTGTCTTAATTAAAAAGGTGTATTTTTCCCTAAAAAGTGCGTTTGTAAGACCACTTCGCAAATACGGTGTGACAGAAAGTATTGCAATGACCGCCATTTTATTTTCTAGGGTGTTATAATGTTTGGGGGTTCTAATAGAGGGAAGGAGATGGCAGTGAAAATACAGGGGAAGCTCCATTAGTCTTGTCATGCCAATGGCCACCACAAGATGGTGCCAGATCACAGAAGGAAGCATAGGCCTGCAGAAAGCCACGGCCTCAATTACCGGCCGGTGCGGCCTGACACGATCGTGCGGCAGGGGCGCACAGACACAGGATACCCCATCCTGTGTCCCCCCACATCGCGCAATCACATCAGGCCGCGCCAGCCGATAATTGAGGCCGCGGCCCTCTGCAAACCTATGCTTCCTTCCCCAGGTCGCTAACTCTAGTTTCAATTGCGACCTGGCGCCCAGATTTTGTTAGGCCATATAACCTTCAAGAGATGCAATTCAATGCCTCTACAAGTGCAACTCCAGCTAAAAGTTGGAAGAGGTCCGAACCAACCTGTTGGCGCCTATTGTGGTGGGTATGTGACCCCCCTACCAGTGGCAGCTGGTGCTCCATTTTGGGGGGCTGAAAACAAAACCCCCCCCCCCCAACCAGCCTCCCATGTGACAGAGCAGACCTGTAAATCATGGCTCTAGGAAAGTGCTAGGACCCTTTGTGGTATAAACATACAGGAGGGGTGTATTGAAATGCTCCAGCAGATTGTTGGGTGAAGGGCTGAAGCAGAGGTTAATTCCAGGGGCAGAGGTGAAGCACAGCTCCCCCCCTCGGTCTGATCACAGGCCGAGAAGAAAAAAAACAGAGCACAAGGTGCTGCTGTATATGGGTGGGGTGGACAGACAAATACATTACCTGTCTCCTCCTCCATTCAGAGCGAAAGGAGACAGCGCCGCCTGGGGAAGGCACCACCCATTTCCTATGACAGTGCAGACATGGAGAATGACCCAATGAGTGTAGAGGCACAGCATCAAAAACCCTGCGAATGGAGTCTTTCCTGCCATCACGCTTCCCATGGAGCACTGTGTCCAGCGCCTGACCACAGTGCACTAGAAGTTCCTTAAGGGCCATTTTTGTTATTTTTGACTGGCTTTGGGGGGGGTGGCACCCATGCACCCCCTATGGGCAGGCCACCACTGCCTCCTACCAATATCAGAGACCACATTCCCACTGAAACTAGTTTCACAGCAGCCGGTAAGCAGGGCCGGCCTTTGGGGTGTGAGCTGTGTGGCCATCCAGAGGCGTACCAAGAGGGGGGGGGGCGAGCTGCCCCTGGGTACCACACACTGGGGGGGTGTCAGAACAGCAATTGTATTACACCCGTGGTGGCAGTGCCACAGGTTTAGGCAGTGGTGCACAGGCAGGGAGAGGCTAGCTACAGTGGCGAGGGGGGTGCAGGGTGACACCGCTGCATCTACCATCCCCTCTTACGGCCATGGGCTGCCCGTCCGTGTGATCCCGGATGTCACACAGGCACAGCTGAGTGAAGGTGCCTCCCCCCTCCTCTGTTTATGTGTAAACAGGGGAGAGGACCTGCTGTGCCGCCGTGCTTATCTAAGGTACTGAAGGGGGAGGCGGTGACACTGAATGGGGGGCTACACATTGAAGGGGGGTCTGTGTAACATGCAGGGGGTTCAGAGCTGCAGGGTTCTGTGCAATGTAAAGGAGTCCAGTGATGCAGGGTGCTGTGTAATGTAAAGGGGTCCAGTGATGCAGGGTGCTGTGTAATATAAAGGGGTCCAGTGATGCAGGGTGCTGTGTAATGTAAAGGGGTCCAGTGATGCAGGGTGCTGTGTAATGTAAAGGGGTCCAGTGATGCAGGGTGCTGTGTAATGTAAAGGGGTCCAGTGATGCAGGGTGTAATGTAAAGTTAAATAAAAAAATAAAAGTGTTAAATATTTTCTTTGTGTAGGTTTAGGTGACAAGGGGTGAAGGGGAGGGGGTGCCACAGGATTAGCTCGCACAGGGCGCCTGAACACCTAAGGCCAGCAAGAGAACCTTTTAATGGGGCACAGTAGCACAACTGAGGGGGCGGGGTCTCATGTTCTGGGAATGGTCAGTTGGGGAGGAGAAAGGACCCAGACTGGCATGAAAGATCCTGAATGGAGGGTCCATTAACCGACAGCACAAAACCCCCATTTGTGGCAACCATTGGAATATTTAGAAGACATTTGACAACTCATCTAGAGAAACTTAGGATATTACTCGGCTAATACCACAAGAAAGCAATTGAGAAAACTTTAAATGCAAACAAATCAGTTTTATTGCTGTACATTGGCCACGTTACGTTTCCTTGATCCAATTTTCCAGGCTAGCACAGCCCCCACCAGTACAGTCACCCACAGGCCTCCCACAGCCATCACCATCCAGGGCTTCACTTCTTGTTCAGGGTCAGCACGCACAGCAAGAGCCTGGCCACTCTCGGGTTGGAGGTCAGCCTCCGGATCGATGATCCAAATGGGGCCCAGGAGCTGTGTGTGGATCACTTCATCTGATCGCTCTTCTGTGGAGAGAAACAAGAACTTAAGACTATATTGCCATAGGGACATTACCTCATGGTCAAGGGTTCTGGCTAATTGGACAAATTCAGATTTCGCCATCCTACCTTGGCAACACATGACTTGGAACAAAAAGCATGATACCCAGGAAAATAGCATTTTCAGGTCAACCTCCCTTGGTCTGACAGGAGGAACTCACCAGCTAGATGCCTCTTCCATGGTCTTCTGGATCCTGGCCTCAGCCTTCTGGGTTGAGAAGCGTCACAGTTTCCAGACTCACAGCAACTGCAGATGTTGGCAGCTCCTTCCACGGGGGACCACCTGGAAGGATGGACAGTCAACTTGTAGAGAAGTGACATTGACCATTTTATACAGCCAACAAGTTCTAGAATCTCCTGAAAAATTGCATTGGAAAATTTTCACCCAGGTCATGTGCTAGTTGGCAAGGGAGGCCTTTTAAAGAACCAAATCCAAGGCTAATAGCTTGACAAATTAGCCTTGTGCCAATTGAAATTTGCCCCCAATTGTAGAAGTCTGGGCTGCAGGTGGTCCAGACGTAGGATTTCCATTCCCTAGGGCTATATATTGTACATAGCTGTAACGGTCAGGGGTTAACACCGTTCACGATCTCCCATTCCATCAACCCAAGACAGCTTCCGACACTCCAACCATCCAGCAGACCCGATCCATTCCATAAGAATTCCCCCAGAATTAAGACAAGCTCTGTTCCGAGTCAAAATGTATGAACACTTTTAATGGTTAGCTCTCAGGTTTATATACAGTTGCAAGGCCTGTTTCAGCAATCACATGAACAATCAAACTCTCCACCCAACATCACTCACTGGGGCTTCAATCACATTTTAGACAATTACATAGTTAATTATCCACCAGACATTCCATCTCCGACATTAAGTGATTCACCTGCAGAATACACATTTTTATGTCAGACGTTTTGGCACCGATCTGACATAATTACTACAGTTGACAGTACATTCCACAAAAAACAAAACAGTATTAGCATACTTAATGAGAGATCTAGGGGCCATGCTGTCTACCAAGCTCAAATCCACCTCACCCCCAGTACAGACTCAATTAGCATAACAGCCTATGTTACACAGAGGAATGAGACACTGGTAAGCCAACAACTTGTAATTAGTTCTTTGCAGAAAATATATTGTGGATTACTGTCCATGCTAAAACAATCCAACATATGTTCCTTATTTCCTGGCTCAATCTGTGCCCAAAAGTGATGCAGACCATATAGAAAGACATCTTGTTTAGCCCCACAAGTTGACTTGAGCTGGATGGTACCAACAGGCAGCCCAAATACCCATCTCTATGGCCAACTTTACCAAACCCAAGGTCCATACAGGTCAGTTGTGTTGTCAAGTATCTCCTCAGCATTTGTGCTAATAGACACACCCATTGACTCCTCACAAGTCCCTAGTACAAGGCTAACCCAGCTTGGTGCAAGCAGTTGTGTCTGAGGGTAACAGGTCAACCAGCTAGCCATTTTAGGTCAGGATATGTTCCTGTACTAGTAGATGACCCAAGGGCATCAGGGGTGACATTCTGTAGGTACCATGTTACCCCAAATACAAGCTGTACAGCTAGGCAGAGGTTTGTAACTTACGAGTTGCTGGTTTTGCTGAAGGAACAGGCCTTGTTAGTTGGGTTTGGTTCCTGGTTGAGTGGGACGGCTTTCAAAACACAGTAGATATAGATCTGAGGAGAGAATATATTCATTAAGCGCCCATTGCCACATTCAGCACCATCAGGATTACACAGGCCGCTACTTACTGTTGGCTGGTTGCGGCCTGTAAATCTAAAGGCATCAACCTCGAAGCGCAGTATGTTCGGCTCAGGTCTCTGGGATATAAAGGTGGAGGAAGAGTCTTCTTGCTGCCCATCCACCAGGCATCTACAGAGAGAGTTAAGGAAAATGCACCATTATACACGTGAATTTGTAGATGTACAAGCTACAGGGCCATAGTGGGACCAAATTGCAAAAGGGGTCAAGGGACTCTGTAGACCTCGGTCAAGGGACTCTGTAGACCTCGGTCAAGGGACTCTGTAGACCTCGGTCAAGGGACTCTGTAGACCTCGGTCAAGGGACTCTGTAGACCTCGGTCAAGGGACTCTGTAGACCTCGGTCAAGGGACTCTGTAGACCTCGGTCAAGGGACTCTGTAGACCTCCCACCTCATAATAAAATACTAAAGCCCAGAAAGGTTTATATTGTGGAAGGAGTTACACTGTCACAATTAGTCCCTGGTGGGGATATTCTCTGGCGACTTCACAGGAAGTGAGGTCACCAGAACAAGGAGAAACAAGACTGTTCTAACCCTCACATCCTGTTGGAAAGGGTTTGTCATGGTTGACTTTAGGGATTCACATCTGCTGCCCCCCCTCCCCACACAGCTTCTATAGTCAAGATTGACCTACAAAGTCACATCACAGAAATTGAATATTTACCCATAATTGTTAATGAGCTCATAGCGAGGGGTGGAATCTGGGTCCAGAGCCAACAATGCCACACAGCTGTCCACAACGATCCTCATAGGCACATGGTTGTCTACAGTCACAAAAGCCTCAATGTGCAAGGAGTTACCCAGAGATACAACATTGGAGTCCCGCAGACCACTCCAATCATCTGCAAAAAAAGACCGGAGAAACCTTGTTAAGCAAGACGTGTCAAGGCAACAATGTTATCTATCAAGCTGGATAAAGTTGGGGCAAGCCAAGATTACTGGATATGGTGGCAGAAATGGCAAAGGGCACTAAAAAAAATTAAAAATCTCAATAGAATGTTTATGAACCTTATAGCAAGTCAATGGTGGGTTTGAAACAACCACAGCCTTAAATATTCAGAGATCCTCAAATATTGAGCTACTTGTCTTGGATACCAGTTGGTATAGCCAACCTACATGAAGTGTGAAGAATAGTTCTGTAGCCAAGTCTCAAAAGATGCCAGGGGTATGCGAGAAATCAGATTTTGTCTTTGTGCATTTAGCTGGGGCCGATGTATCAAGGTTCACTTAGTCTGAAGTCCCATAGCCAGGGCCTGTGTATGGTTAGGGCTGGCATGGCATCACCTAGCAGGGGCCACATGTAGACTGCCCCATCCAGAGGGGTGACTGGTCATTTAGCAACCCACAGCTTTCTGCATTTACAGTTTAAAGCGGAGGTTCACCCTCAAAATGAACTTTCCAGCATCCTTTTTTTTTATTCTAGCATAAAATTCGGCATTGTAGCGCGAGCTACAGTATGCCGGTCTTACATTTTTATCCCCGTACTCACTGTTTAATCCTACCTAGACGATTCCCACTGCCCACGGGGAATGGGCGTTCCAATCCAGACGGAAAGTGATTGACGGCCGGCTCTGGCGCGCCACGCTTCTCCGGAAATAGCCGAAATAGGCTTGGCTCTTCACGCTATGCGCAGGCGCCGTGAAGAGCCGAGACCTACTCCGGCTGTCTTCGGGGAGCGTGACGTGCCAGAGTCGGCCGTCAATCACCCTCCCTCTTGCTAGGAACGCCCATTCCCCGCGGCAGACGGAATCGTCTAGGTACGATAAAACAGGGAGTACGGGGATAAAAAAATGTAAGACCGGCATACTGTAGCTCGCGCTACGATGCCGAATTTTATGATGAAATGTTGTTCAGCAGGGTGAACCACCGCTTTAAAGCGGAAGTAAACCCATTCCTGGCATGCCGGGAATGCCAACTGTCACATTGGTTGTGCTCTCAACCAAACTGTCAAACCATCCAATGGCTGGTGTCATAACTGATCACATGTGCAGCATCATGGCAGTTGAAGATTAAACAGAGGCCAAGACGCGCCTTAGCAGCCGTCAATCAACTCCTCTTCGCTTAGAAACGCCCATTCCCCGCTCGGAGCCGGAAAACAAGGGCTCATAACGATATGTAAAAGAAAAAAAAAAATTAAGAGCATACTGCAGATGTTAGCAGTATGCTACATCTAATGTCAAAGTGGATTTTTGGGTGAACCTCCGCTTTAAATGTCAAGTCTGAGAAGTTCCCACCTTTCATCAGATTCAGTGCAAAGGAGAGCCTCTCCTCCATGGATATGGTGGAGCTGAAGGGAATCCAGGTTGGTCTAATGGCGTTGCTGCTGACATTTCCATGCCTAAAATAGAGACAAAGTAAATATATTTTGCCCAATATGCAAACGTTATCTTCATATAAAAAGCTTTAAAGCAAAGGCATCGTTAGGGGGGCTGGAGCCCCGAAAAGCCCAGAGTCTCAGGCATGGGGTATTTAATTGTTGCCCCGAGCAGGGACCATTCTGATTCCGAGAACCGCAGAGTGTGGCTGAGAGACAAAGCAGGTCCAGCCTTCTGGAGCCTGCAGCGCCTATGATGGACGTCCCACTGGTCCAATACCCGGACCACAAGACATGCGACATCCATCATAGGTGCTGCAAGATCCAGAAGGTGGGCATTACAATGCTGCCGCCACATCCCGGCGGCTCTTCTCCTTGGCTCCTCCTCTGGCTGGATCTCCATGATCATGATGGGCATTGGGCGCGCTGGTAAGCCACACAACCCCACCATACACCCCTGCCCCCCTTCCCATGGCCTTGGGCTGAAGCCTCTTTTTGCCACCTAGCAATGCCCCCGCTTTAAAAAGGGAGCTTCCATGACCCAGGTTTGCAAAGCATGCCAGTAAGAGACACTAGAGCACTGGGCACAACAGCTGCAGTAAAATACCAGTTTTGCTTGGTGACAACCATCTGCTGGTGGCACATGGTAGAGATGCATTTCACACAGCCAATAGAAAAACGATTCCCATTACTGTCGTAACTACTATGGGGTCTATTTAAGCGAGCTCACTATAGTGACATGAAATCTGCCGGTTCCAAGGCTGTCACACTTGTCCTGGCTTTACCAATTAGCAAGTCAGCCCAAGCCGGTGACAAGTGTTGGGAAACACAACTTCCCATTTCTGGCCCAGATTCAAAAAGGACTTACGACGGCGTATCTCCTGATACGCCGTCGTAAGTCCGAATGTGAGGCGTCGCATCTATGTGGCTAATTCATAGAATCAGATACGCCTCACTGTTGCCAAGATACGACTGACGCAAGTCTTACGCCGTCGTATGTTGGGTGCATATTTACGCTGGCCGCAAGGGGCGCTTCTGTAGATTTACGCATTGAATATGCAAATGAGGTAGATACGTCAATTCACGAACGTACTTGCGCCCGCTACGCCATTTACGTTAGGCTTACGTCCGGCGTAAAGTTACCCCTGCTAGATGAGGCGCAGCCAATGCAAAGTATGGCCGTCGGAACAGCGTCGTATTTTACGTCGTTTGCGCAAGTCGTACGTGAATGGGCGTAGGTTACGTTCACGTCGACCAAGCATTGAGCCGGAATAATTTAGGGAGAAAATTTGACGCGATACTAAGCATGCGCGCGCCGTTCGTTAGGCGCATCATTTACGTGGGGTCACGATTCATTTCCATACAACACGCCCCCTACCAGCCTACTTTGAATTACGCCGGCCCATTTATGCTACGCCGCCGCAACTTACGGGGCAAGCGCTTTGTGAATACTGCACTTGCCTGTCTAAGTTGCGGCGGCGTAGCGTAAATAGGATACGCTACGCCCGCACAAAGATGCGCCCAGATACGCGAATCTGGCCCTAGGTCTTGTATGGGTCTCCATTGCCTCGTTTCCACTGAGCAGATCGGTACGCCATTTTGAGTGTTGCCATTATGAAAGCGGCCCATACAACCGAACCATACCGCACCATTCTGTGTCCTGCTTCTGATGTGGGGGCCATAGAAAAATGGTACGGGTCGGGCGGAGCTTCAATACATTCCACTGATTGGCAGACACTCTAGGCATTTTTTCTAAACCCTGTATGGCCCCTGACGGTCCGACTTGCAGTGGAAACGCTCACCTGATTAGGCCAGACCATTGTAACCCTTCCAAAACTGTACCGACCCGAACCATTCCGCTCAGTGGAAATGAGGCATACAGCTCAGCAGGTTTTAAGCAGCAAAAATAACCAAGTTAATCAATGCACAACGACTTGGGGGGGACTGGCATCATACAGACAAATGGCACACAATTGACCCAATTAATACTCACCGGGGGTAGTAGCACTGAACGCCGATGTTGGCACTGTTGGTTCGGGTGATTGGAACATTCCTGGATGAAGAGGGTTTGTAGGCGATGTTTGTAGCGTACAGGAGGAAGTCGGTGGTTGTCTGTAACAGAATCATATCATAGACCTAAAGAGGAATTCCTAACATGGCAGTCAGGTAGGCATTGCCAAAGCGTAGATAGGTGGCCCTTTCGTCCCCAGCTCAGCCTCACTATTACTTCTATGCTGCTTGTTGTCTCCATCTGTGGATATGGAGTGAATTTGAAGCCTAGGGGGTCTTTTCCTGTGGAGTCCTGAAATATCAAATCCTATAGGGCAGAGCTGGGCAGCATTAGTAGCAGCACTTCACACCAAGATATCAGGACACAGGACTAAAACTTCAAGGGAATTTAAACTGGAATAGTTGGCAAGTATGGGGCAGCTGCTTTGGGCCCCACAACAATGATGGGCCAGCTGCCCTTTTACCCTGCCTTAAAGATGGCCCTGGTAGGTACTCCTTGTCCTAGGTTGACACTGTTTAGTAGAGTTGTCATCCTAATAATGGATCAGCAGACTACAAAGCCTTCCCCATTTGTGAAGAGGAGGAAGGCAATATATAGTCCAACACTTTGTCCTAGGGTGACACCACAGTCTGTCACCAATATGGACCAGCAGACTACAAACCATCCCTGTTATGGAGGAAAGGGAGTGCCATGGAGTTTTAACACCCTCATTGTCCTAGGGCAGGGTTCCATGAACCCTAGAGTTCCTCCAGGAGGCGGCTAGGGGTTCCTTGAGCTAGGAAGAGTCCTCTTTTGAAAAAGTTGAGAAAAGCTGTCATAAAGGTGACAACGCTGCTCAATACGGTTGTGACCCTAAAGCAATGTAGCCACCACCTCTAAAAGGACCAGTAAGCTACAAAACCATAGTTGCCAACAGACTCCAAAAATGTATAGGGACACTTTGTATGTAGGCGGAGTCTTATTATAATTAGGGGGGTGTGGCATTTGTTTGTAGGCATGGTGTAGCTGGGGGGGTGGAAAAATACAGCATGTGTATTAGCGATTCAGTCGCCGCACCATTTACAGAAGACCAGTTTTCATGTAGGCCGAAGAAAAGAGGCGGCGCCGGAGTGGCAATGAAAGTGGCCACCAATAGAAATGGAGCAGCGCCGCCTCTTGTTTCTTCCTCATCAGAGCTGGTCTTCTATAAAATGGTGAAGATTCACTAGTGGCAGCCCTGGACCTCAAGCGGTGGCTCTGGGAAGAGAACCCCCCCCCCCCCCCCAACAACTTCCTGGGACAAGGGTCTAAATAGCGTGAATGTCCCAGAAAATTTGGGACTGTTGGCAACTATGCAATAGTACAAATTTTTCTGGGGGGTCTAGATGGCCCTCACACCACCAAGATTGCAGCAGGTTACCCAGGAAAATTATACACAAAAGCAATCTCCACCCCCCCCCCCCAGATTTACTATAGCAGGAGGTCTATGCCAAGTAGTCAATTTCAACCTCATAGAGACACCCCCCCCCCCCCCCAGAGAGACACCCCCTAAAAAAAAAGGAAGGCAACCCCCCCCCCACCGAAGCGGCACATGGCCATGTTAAATTTGCACCCACATTGTACTCATAGGGAAGGGGTAGGGTTATCACCTCATCCCTTTAAAACCAAACACACATGAATTACACAGGTTCAGGGGCTAATTTAATGCAGATAAGGCACCAGGTTTAATTACCACCTTAATCAGCCACCAAATCTGTGTAATTAATGCGTTTGGGTTTAAAGGGATGAGGTGGCAACCCTAGATAGGCATTGGCCCCACAACCCAATTCAATGGTAGATCCAGCTTTAGCCTAGAACATAAGCCATAGTTCTAGAAGACAACCAACCTGAACCCGGTTCCCACAATCCTGCAGACTGATCTGGAAGGTGACGGTGTCCTGGTCCTCGGAGGACGGCTCACAGAGCTCAGAACCCAGGGTGAGGTCAGACGCCTTGATCAGTTTTCCATTCCCATAGAGATTCTTCTGGATGGTCACCACCATCATGTCCTCCAAGCACATTATACTGACCACCCCCCTAGAAGGCACCAAGAGCTGCCTAGGAGAACCTCTTGCAGAACCCCAACCAGACTGGAGGGAATCCTTCCGCCTGGATCCAGTCTGCTGGCTGTGCCAATTGGCCTGACCTAGGACCAGATCCAATGCCAAGCCGACCACAAGGAACCCACCAAGCCAAATCATTGTGACCAGAGAAGAAACACAGTCCATGCTTCTTGCTGGTGTGAGAGTTTATACACCCTGCAGTAATTACCCCACCTGGGGGAGATCAACCTTGACCAATCCTGACCAACCATGACCACCCCCCCCCCTCTGCTGACAGCAACCTGCCCCACCTGTGCTAACTGCCTGACACCCTCCTCATCAGGAGCTTAAAGGAGACAGAACTGCTGCAACCCTACAGTCCTGTATCAATCACAATGTTCCCAAAATGGTGTCAAAAGTGTCCGATGTGTCCGCCATAATGTCGCAGTCATGATAAAAATCGCTGACCACCACCATTACTAGTAAAAAAAAAGATATATTAATAAAAATGCCATATAACTATCCCCTATTTTGTAGACGCTATAACTTTTGCGCCAATCAATAAACTCTTATTGCGATTTTTTTTTACTAAAAATATGTAGAAGAATACGTATCTAAACTGAAGAAAAAAAACGCTTTTTTTAAAAAAAATTGGGGATATTTATTATAGCAAAAAGTACAAAATATTGCTTTTCTTTTCAAAATTGTCGCTGTATTTTAGCGCAAAAAATAAAAACCGCAGAGGTGATCAAACACCACCAAAAGAAGGATCTATTTGTGGGGAAAACAGGACGTCAATTTTGTTTGGGAGCCACGTCGCACGACCGTGCAATTGTCCGTTAAAGCGACGCAGTGCCGAATTGCAAAAAATGCTCTGGTCTTTGGCCAGCCAAATGGTCCGGAGCTGAAGTGGTAGAACTGCTGTAACCCTACAGTCCCCTAGGCACCTAGGCGTTGGGATAACACGTGGAAAAAACGCATTTATGCACTGCGTTGAATTTTAACGCAGCCCATTAAAAAAAAAACGTGTCGAAAACTCAACAGGCATGTTCTAAAAACGCATATCGCATTTTTCAAAGCACAGAAGTGAATGGGCGCTGACTTAAGTCGTGCGTTCTAATGCCATTCTAAATACCTATCACTGTGCGGAACGCTGTGGGTTGCCGCGCTTTGTGATAGGGCGAGGGGAAAATGTGCGTTTTCCTCACTGATCAAGTGGGGGGGGGGAAAAATGAACACGTGACTCAAAAAACGCACTTAAAAAATGTGTTGCTTTTTTTGGTGCGCCACCATTGGTTGCATTTTTCCATTTGTTTTAATGTGGAGCTGCATTTTGGCGCAATTTTAAAAAGCGCACCAAAGATGCAGCATGCAGGACCGCAGCGCAGTGGTGTAAAGAATCCCATAGGATTTAAAGGGAGACATTTTTCATGCGTTTTTTCTTGTGAGGTAAAAAATGTAGGAAAAACGCATCAGTGCGAAAGCAGTCTTACTGCTTGCTTCAACCCCTTGGACCCGGTCACACTACGCTTACAGAGCGGTGGGTTGCGCTTGGTAGGTGCTCTGCCTGCCGAAAATGACGGAGGATATTACTTCTGCCGCGGCCGCAAAGCATTGTGGTCACGGCCTGGTGAGGGAGCGAATGCGGCTCAACTGCAGGGTAGTACCGCCCCTCAGCCGCTGATGTGACAGGCCCTAAATAACGCACAGGGCCCTTTTGTTTACCAATACAGCACAATACATGCGTTCTCCATGGTGCGACGTGCAACGTACTCTACCGTTCAGCGTGTTTGGCGGACCATTTACCACAACACGCTAGGGCGCGGAGAAGCATGTGTTACTACAACGTACAAGTATGAATAGGTTGCGCGTCAACACACCCAAAAAAATCGCCCCTGCGCTTTTGTCGGCTAGCATGGCGTATTTTACGTTGACATTTGTCACTTGTCGAACTGAATTCCAGATTCCAGAATGGTTAGCGGTGTGAAAACACGGCCAAGGTTCACCGCCAGCTATTGCGCACATTGGCTGCGTACTGAGGCAATGTAAACAAGCCTGAAATCCTGAAGTAAACACTGGCCTTGTATGCGCCATGACTGGGGGAGGGCCCAAGCCGCCATTGATAACGGGCAACGCCAAAGTCTCATAGTGTGCCCTCATTTCTGGGGGGTGTCCCAGATGCCGTCGCAATACGCTAAACAGAGACACCTCGCATCCATAGATTCGTAGAAATAGACGGTAAAAGGGGCGTTTGCGAGCGTTACTAACCCTGCCATGTTCCCAGACGGTGCGGCTGTATACACGGCACTTCGAGGAGGATTCCTTTGACTTGGCGCCCATTGAATTTAGTGTTACGCCCTCGCTCCTGAGGAAGATGGCGGATTACGACAGTGCGATTTATGGGAGGATTGCGGCCGATATCGTACAGATCTGCATGCACTGCGATCACCGCCACTCAGCCTTATTACATACATTGTGTACACTTGTTTTGAGTTACTATTTACTTCATCTCAGAGGAGAAGAGGAATGAAGGGACAAATGTGAACATCAGAGATGGGAAGGGTGGGCTCAGGTCACCATAGTAATCGCTTTATTAGTAACTGGTGGGATGGGGAATGCTGGGGTGAAGGTGGAATCTGGTTGCTATGAGCAACGCCCCACACAGAGAGCACTTTGGTAGATGGTCTCCGGAAAAATGGCCGCTATGGATGACACTTCCTGTGTACGGAAGAGAAGAGGACAGCGGGACTCTAGTGACGGGTCATGTGACGGCCGAGAGTGAGGCGAGCTGTGTTCACGTGGGGTGATTGCGGGGCGCTGATTGGTCGGAGCTCTGCACATGGTGCCCTTGGAGCGGAGAGGCCGAAGAGATGCTGAAAGTGACAAGCCGCCTGCTGAGCCTTGCAGCCCCGATATGTGTCACCCCGAGCCGGGTGAGGACCCCCCAACACCCCCTCATAGATACACCCCTTATATATCCCCATATCATGTACACCCCTCATATATCCCCAATACCTATCATGTACACCCCTCATATATCCCCAATACATATCATGTGCACCCCTCATATATCCCCAATACATATCATGTGCACCCCTCATATATCCCCAATACATATCATGTACACCCCTCATATACCCCAATACATATCATGTACACCCCTCATATATCCCCAATACATATCATGTACTCCCCTCATATATCCCCAATACACATCATGTACACCCCTCATATATCCCCAATACATATCATGTACACCCCTCATATCCCCCCAATACATATCATATACACCCCTCATATATCCCCAATACACATCATATACACCCCTCATATATCCCCAATACATATCATGTACACCCCTTATATCCCCAATACACATCATATACACCCCTCATATATCCCCAATACATATCATGTACACCCCTTATATCCCCAATACATATCATGTACACCCCTCATATATCCCCAATACATATCATGTACACCCCTCATATATCCCCAATACATATCATGTACACCCCTCATATATCCCCAATACATATCATGTGCACCCCTCATATATCCCCAATACATATCATGTGCACCCCTCATATATCCCCAATACATATCATGTACACCCCTCATATATCCCCAATACATATCATGTACACCCCTCATATACCCCAATACATATCATGTACACCCCTCATATACCCCAATACATATCATGTACACCCCTCATATATCCCCAATACATATCATGTACACCCCTCATATATCCCCAATACATATCATGTGCACCCCTCATATACCCCAATACATATCATGTACACCCCTCATATATCCCCAATACACATCATGTGCACCCCTCATATATCCCCAATACATATCATGTACACCCCTCATATACCCCAATACATATCATGTACACCCCTCATATATCCCCAATACATATCATGTACACCCCTCATATATCCCCAATACATATCATGTACACCCCTCATATATCCCCAATACATATCATGTACACTCCTCATATATCCCCAATACATATCATGTACACCCCTCATATATCCCCCCAATACATATCATGTACACCCCTCATATATCCCCCCAATACATATCATGTACACCCCTCATATATCCCCCCAATACATATCATGTACACCCCTCATATATCCCCAATACATATCATGTACACCCCTCATATATCCCCAATACATATCATGTACACCCCTCATATATCCCCAATACACATCATGTGCACCCCTCATATCCCCCCAATACATATCATGTGCACCCCTCATATATCCCCAATACACATCATATACACCCCTCATATATCCCCAATACATATCATGTACACCCCTCATATATCCCCAATACATGTGCACCCCTCATATATCCCCAATACATATCATGTACACCCCTCATATATCCCCAATACATATCATGTGCACCCCTCATATATCCCCAATACATATCATGTACACCCCTCATATATCCCCAATACATATCATGTACACCCCTCATATATCCCCAATACATATCATGTGCACCCCTCATATATCCCCAATACATATCATGTACCCCCAATACATATCATGTACACCCCTCATATCCCCCCAATACATATCATGTACACCCCTCATATCCCCCCAATACATATCATGTACACCCCTCATATATCCCCAATACATATCATGTACACCCCTCATATATCCCCAATGCATGTCATGTGCACCCCTCATATATCCCCAATACATATCATGTACACCCCTCATATATCCCCAATACATGTCATGTGCACCCCTCATATATTCCCAATACATGTCATGTACACCCCTCATATATCCCCAATACCTATCATATACACCCCTCATATATCCCCAATACATATCATGTACACCCCTCATATATCCCCAATACATATCATGTACACCCCTCATATATCCCCAATACATATCATGTGCACCCCTCATATATCCCCAATACATATCATGTACACCCCTCATATACCCCCAATACATATCATGTACACCCCTCATATATCCCCAATACATATCATGTACACCCCTCATATATCCCCAATACATATCATGTACACCCCTCATATATCCCCCCAATACATATCATGTACACCCCTCATATATCCCCAATACCTATCATGTACACCCCTCATATATCCCCAATACATATATCACCTGACATACCTTCAATATAATCCCTGACATGACCCTTCTACCCCCCTCACTGACCCCCCTCTGAACCCCTCGAACCCATCTGCCCCCCGAACGACTTCACCCCCCCTCATTGACTGACTCCCCCCTGCATCAGTCTTCCCCCCCCATTGACTGAATCCCCTGTACTCATCTGCCCCCCCAATTGACTGACTCCCCCCGCGTCCGTCTGCCCCCCCATTGACTGACTCCCCCCTGCGTCCGTCTGCCCCCCCATTGACTGACTCCCCCCTGCGTCCGTCTGCCCCCCCATTGACTGACTTCCTTGTACCCATCTGACTCCCCCCCGCGTCCGTCTGCCCCCCCCCCATTAACTGACCCCCCCTGCGTCCATCTGCCCCCAAATAACTAAACCCCCCCGCGTCCGTCTGCCCCCCATTGACTGACTCCCCTGTAGCCATCTGCCCCACTTTAACTGCCCCCCGCACCCATCTAGCCGGAACTGAATGACCCCCCCAATGAATGTTTGCCCCCCACTAAACGTCTTCAACCCCCACAAACCGCCCCGTATCCCTCTGCTCCTCAATGACTGATCACTCCCATTGACTGACACCTCTGTATCTATCTGCCCCCTTTTGACTGCCCCCCTGCACTCGTCTAACTGGCAC
Organism: Rana temporaria; assembly: GCF_905171775.1. Taxonomy (NCBI): domain Eukaryota; kingdom Metazoa; phylum Chordata; class Amphibia; order Anura; family Ranidae; genus Rana; species Rana temporaria. Next base: position 118,808,219 of record NC_053501.1, read on the forward strand.
TGAATGACCCCCACTGAATGTCTTCAACCCCCCCTCCCCAAACTGCCCTGTACCTGTCTGCTACTCAATGACTGAACCCGTCCTCCCCCCCCCCCCCCCCCCCCCCCGTACCTGCTCCCCTATTGACTGACTCTCCTGCACCTGTCTGCCCTGAACTGAATGAACCCCATCCCCCTTACCCGTCTGCCTTCCATGCCCCCCACTGGATGACACCCTCATGCCCGCCTGCCCTACACTGACTGCCCCCAATTAACCACCTTGAGGCAGTAATTGTCCCACACTGACTGATCCCCCCCCCCCCTCTACCTGACTGCCAGCCACTGTCTGCTCCCCTTCTAATGGTAGCGATGGAGGAGCAAATCTGTCCTGTCATTCTTATCCCCCCCCCCCCCCTCCTTCTCACTGGGCTCTGTCTCCCTCTAGTGACACTATGCCCCCCCCCCTTCATGTACAGCGTGCACGATCGTCCTCATTGGTCATCTCCTGGTAGGTGAGCTCTCCTGTCTCGTGTCTTGCAGGGTACGGTGATTGTAGAACGTTGGTACAATGTCCCCCTGGCTAAGGAGGGGGAGGAGCCCTACCTGCACCCGCGACGTCACCGGATCTACCGCATGGTGGAGGACACAAAGCACCAGAAGAAGGAGATGATGGAGCTGATCCTGACTCAGTCTGTACAACGTAAGTGCTCACGGTGCAGCGCCACGGCTGCGGTCTCAATGTCTGTACACCAGTCAGCCGGCATTCCTCTCCCTCTTCCCTGCAGAGCTCGGCAGTCGGGGTGACACGGTGCTGGTGAAGAAAGCGATGGGCCGCAATAAACTTCTGCCGCAGGGGCTCGCGGTTTACCCGTCACCGGAGAACAAGCAGATGTTTGAAGAGGAGAAGCTGGTGAGTATTCAGGGAGAGTGGGGGTCACCTGTGAGAGTGGGGGGTCACCGTGCCTTGCCCTGACAGGGTGTTGTCACCGTGACCTGTCCCGAGAGGGTGTGGTTGTCCCCTCCTGGCCGCCCTGTCCGGAGAGGGTGGGGTCGCTGCCCTGTCCGGAGAGGGTGGGGTCGCTGCCCTGTCCGGAGAGGGTGGGGTCGCTGCCCTGTCCGGAGAGGGTGGGGTCGCTGCCCTGTCCTGAGAGGGTGGGGTCGCTGCCCTGTCCTGAGAGGGTGGGGTCGCTGCCCTGTCCTGAGAGGGTGGGGTCGCTGCCCTGTCCTGAGAGGGTGGAGTCCCTGCCCTGTCCTGAGAGGGTGGGGTCGCTGCCCTGTCCTGAGAGGGTGGGGTCGCTGCCCTGTCCGGAGAGGGTGGGGTCGCTGCCCTGTCCGGAGAGGGTGGGATCGCTGCCCTGTCCCGAGAGGGTGGGGTCGTCCCCTCCTGTCCCGAGAGGGTGTGGTCGTCCCCTCCTGTCCCGAGAGGGTGTGGTCGTCCCCTCCTGTCCCGAGAGGGTGTGGTCGTCCCCTCCTGTCCCGAGAGGGTGTGGTCGTCCCCTCCTGTCCCGAGAGGGTGTGGCCGTCCCCTCCTGTCCCGAGAGGGTGTGGCCGTCCCCTCCTGTCCCGAGAGGGTGTGGCCGTCCCCTCCTTTTCTGAGAGGGTGGGGTCGCTTTCCCTGTCCTGAGAAGAGGGTGGGGTCGCTGCCCTGTCCCGAGAGGGTGTGGTTGTCCCCTCCTGGCCGCCCTGTCCCGAGAGGGTGGGGTCGCTGTCCTGTCCCGAGAGGGTGGGGTCGCTGTCCTGTCCCGAGAGGGTGGGGTCGCTGTCCTGTCCCGAGAGGGTGGGGTCGCTGTCCTGTCCCGAGAGGGTGGGGTCGCTGTCCTGTCCCGAGAGGGTGGGGTCGTCCCCTCCTGTCCCGAGAGGGTGTGGCCATCCTTGTGGTCATCCCCTCCTGGCCGTCCTGTCCCGAGAGGTTGGGGTCACCATGTTCTTTCCTGAGAGGGTGTGGCTGTCCTCTCATGGCCGTCCTGTCCCGAGAGGGTGTGGTCGTCCTTGTGGTCATCCCCTCCTGGCTGTCCTGTCCCGAGAGGCTGTGGCCGCCCTGTCCCGAGAGGCTGTGGCCGCCCTGTCCCGAAAGGCTGTGGCCGCCCTGTCCCGAGAGGCTGTGGCCGCCCTGTCCCGAGAGGCTGTGGCCGCCCTGTCCCGAGAGGCTGTGGCCGCCCTGTCCCGAGAGGCTGTGGCCGCCCTGTCCCGAGAGGCTGTGGCCGCCCTGTCCCGAGAGGCTGTGGCCGCCCTGTCCCGAGAGGCTGTGGCCGCCCTGTCCCGAGAGGGTGTGGCCGTCCTGTCCCGAGAAGGTGTGGCCGCCTTGTCCCGAGAGGGTGTGGCGCGCTGTCTCGAGAGGGCGGGGTCACACAGAGAGTAGGGTCAGCGTGCGTCACCCAGGAGAAATGGGGTCAGTGCATGGTGTCCCGGGAGAGTGTTGTCACTGTAGCATGCCCAATCCCATCACTTCACTCAGCCCCCCCCCCCCCCCCCACTGCTTGTCGCTGTATCATGCCCTGTCTCTCACTCTCATTCTTTTCCATAGAAACAAGCGTTGGTGGCACCCAGCGAGCGCCAGCAGTCCTGGACCGGGGAGAGGGTAAGTCATTACAAGGACTCTATTTGCACAAAGCTGCATTCTGTCCTTCTCCCCCCCACTATATGTAGAGCGGCACAGGGAAGCGGCGCTGACATGGCTGCCTGTTCTGCCGTGCCGGTCCCCTCCATTCCTCCCCTCGTATCCGTCTCAGGTGACAGCGTAGTGCCCCGGGATGGATGTGAGCGGTGGGGACCGGCACAGCTGTCTGCAATGGGCAGAAATGTCCCTCTCTAGATGTGCAAAGCTGGTAGAGACACCCCCAAAAAGACTTGTAGAGAAAGGGGGTTCTACAAAGTATTGACTCCGGGGGGGCGCCATACAAATGCAATACTTTTTCCAGGCAGTGTATATAGAGGGGTATGAATACCTTTTCCAGGCACTGTATATAGAGGGGTATGAATACTTTTTCCAAGGCGCTGTATATAGAGGGGTGTGAATACTTTTTCCAGGCAGTGTATATAGAGGGGTATGAATACTTTTTCCAGGCAGTGTATATAGAGGGGTATGAATACCTTTTCCAGGCAGTGTATATAGAGGGGTGTGAATACTTTTTCCAGCTTGTAGTGACGTGCGGTAAAACTAGACAAAGACCTGAAGACGTAGAAATGGCGGCCCAGCCGTGTTTAGAAGGTAAATAAATCATAAATAACAATGTATCTAATCAATAGATCGTTAAATCCCTCCCCCGGGACTCTTCCCATCGGAGCGCCGCGTCCTGATTGGATGTCAATATTCCCCCAATCAATAGTCACTCCTGACATTTTTGGGATCCCCCGGAGAGGATTAGACACACAAAATGTATTGATTATTGATCTGTGAATATTGACATCTTGTGTCCGTCAGATCACACACCTCATTCTATAGAAGGCTCATTCTGTATTGATTGGTGGAGGCGGCCATCTTTTTGTTGTTGAATTTGGTGCGGAGATGCACACTGGGGGTCCTCAGGCTGCCGGTGTGCCAAGTAGGGGGGTCCTCAGGGTGCCGGTCAGGGGGGTCCTCAGGGTGCCGGTCAGGGGGGTCCTCAGGTTGCCGGTCAGGGGGGTCCTCAGTCTGCCGGTGTGCCGGTCAGGGGGGTCCTCAGGCTGCCGGTCAGGGGGGTCCTCAGGCTGCCGGTCAGGGGGGTCCTCAGGCTGCCGGTCAGGGGGGTCCTCAGGCTGCCGGTCAGGGGGGTCCTCAGGCTGCCGGTCAGGGGGGTCCTCAGGCTGCCGGTCAGGGGGGGTCCTCAGGCTGCCGGTCAGGGGAGTCCTCAGGCTGCCGGTGTGCCGGGTTGGGGGTCCTCAGGGTGCCAGTCAGCGGGGTCCTCGGGCTGCCGGTCAGCGGGGTCCTCGGGCTGCCGGTCAGGGGGGTCCTCGGGCTGCCGGTCAGGGGGGGTCCTCAGGCTGCCGGTCAGGGGAGTCCTCAGGCTGCCGGTCAGGGGAGTCCTCAGGCTGCCGGGTTGGGGGTCCTCAGGCTGCCGGGTTGGGGGTCCTCAGGCTGCCGGGTTGGGGGTCCTCAAGGTGCTAGTCAGGGGGGTCCTCAGGGTGCCAGTCAGGGGGGTCCTCAGGCTGCCGGTGTGCCGGGTTGGGGGTCCTCAGGCTGCCAGTCAGGGGGGTCCTCAGGCTACCGGTGTGCTGGGTTGGGGGTCCTCAGGCTGCCAGTCAGGGGGGTCCTCAGGCTGCCGGTGTGCTGGGTTGGGGGGTCCTCAGGCTGCTGGTGTGCTGGGTTGCGGGTTCTGGCGGGTGTCGGCACCTTAAGAGCTGCAGTAGCCTCTTCAGCTCTGGAAGGTTCACCCCCCCCCTCCCTCCTCTTCATGACTAGGCCATTTTTTGCAATAATGCACTACGTTATTTTAACTGACAATTGCGCGGTCATGTGACGATGTACACAAAATTTACGCCCTTACCCCCCCCCCCCCCCCACCAAAAATTGAGTTTTTTTTGGTTTTTGATCACCTCTGCGGGTTTTTATTTTTTGTGCTGTAAACAACATTTTCGTTGGAGAAAAAAAAAAACACAATTTTCTTCTTTTTTCTGCTATAAAATGTCCAATAAAAAAAATGTAAAAAAAAATAAAAAAAATTGAATTTCTTCATCGGTTTCGGCCGATTCTGCTGTATTCTGCCCTATATTATCAGTAAAAAATTCCCAATAAGTGTAATATTGATTTTGTTTTCGCAAAAGTTATCGCGCCTACAAACGATGGGATGTTTTTTATGGAATTTTGTATTTTATTTTTAAAATTAATGACGGGCGATTTTTTTTTTTTTTTTTTATTTCAGATTTTGTGGTTTTTCGAAGTGGTCGCAATTTTCGTTCTTTATTTTCATATTTGCGTTCTTTTGAATTTCCGTTCTTATTTTTGATTTTATGAATTTACGAATATTAATTTTTTTTACGAATATTCAAATTTTACGAATATTCGGAAAAATTTGTTAAACAGGGTTTTTCGTTAATTCCGATATTAACGAATTTGGAACAAAAAACGAATTGCACATGTCACTGGTAAGGAAGGGGTTAAACTCGGGAGGCGATCAAAGGGTTAAATGTGATCCTAGGGAGTGCTTGCTAACTGTGTGGGTGGGAGGGGCTTTGACTGGGGGGGAAGACCAAGATCCGTGTTCCTTCCTTAGAGAAACACAAGATCTCCATCTTCCCCTCCAACAGAACGGCGATCGGCTTTGTTTACATAGACCGCTGTTCTGCCTCTCTCGAGGAACGATCGCAGGGTGCCGGAGAACATCAGGTCCGCTGGACCCCGCTGATTGTCTCCCGTTGTGTCCAATCGCAGCGGGAGCGGGTCGTCGGCAGCGGCGCGCGTGCACGCCCCAGACCCAGAACTCTTTACTGGTTGTCAAGGATGCTAGTGGGTGTCGGCTCCACTATGAGCCACAGATGTAATTGGTTAGCTGCTTCCCCCGGCTGTGAAGTGACAAAATCCTTGTCACTTCCGGGTTAATTCTTCACAGAGGAGATGGGGGATGGGGGGTTCCTATAGAGAGCGCAGCGCCCCCGACCGCTCTCCTTCAGTCACTTTAGTGATCACGTAAAGATGGATTCCACACTGATTTACATTTTTTTTATATTTTTTTTGCAGACTGTAAACTTCCTGAAAAATACCCGTCTGGAGGTCAGAATGAGACAAGAGTCGGGATGGACGCTGAGCAGAGAGATCGTAGCTCGCCACTTCTACAGAAGCGTAAGTCGCTGGGGTCCTCCGTCTTTTTACCTCGGCGGGTGGTGGCGTTGGCACCGTGATTCGGAATATAGGATGCCCCGCCCATCCCAGGGGAAAACTTTTTGTAATTAATGGCAGCCAATAGAGGTCATGTCATGTGAGGTCCATCAGATAGACTAAGAACGGCCACTCCTCCCAGACTGACGCCCACACTGTTTGATATTTGCATAACTCCTCCCACTGCCTGCTTACAATTTGATGGTAAAAAGCGGAGGGGGGGGGGGGGGGTTCAAATATAAAGATGCTGTCAAGGAACTGGGATACTGGAGGGGGGCAGGGGGTTACAAGCTAAGATATTGAGGAGGGGTCAGAAGTGGGAGGTGGCCGTGTTCAGGAGCCGAGAAGATGATGGGAGGGAAAGGTTGGGGGCTCGTCCGGGAGGGAGGATATTGGGGAGTTTTTGTGTTTAGCAGCATGTGAGATGAGTGGTGTGCAGTGATAATAATGATGTCTCTTTATTTCTCTTCTCTCCTCTCTTCTCTACTCTCTTCTCTTTTTTTCTATGCTCTTCTCTCTTTTCCCCTTTTTCTTGCCCTCCTTTTTCCCCTTTTTCTTGCCCTCCTTTTTCTTGCCCTCCTTTTTCCCCTTTTTTCTTGCCCTCCTTTTTCCCCTTTTTTCTTGCCCTCCTTTTTTCCCCTTTTTTCTTGCCCTCCTTTTTCCTTGCCCTCCTTTTTCCTTGCCCTCCTTTTTCCCCTTTTTTCTTGCCCTCCTTTTTCCCCTTTTTTCTTGCCCTCCTTTTTCCCCTTTTTTCTTGCCCTCCTTTTCCCCCTTTTTTCTTGCCCTCCTCCCTCCCTCCCCCCCTCTCTTCTCTTGCTCTCTTTCTTTCCTCCCCCCCCTCTCTTCTCTTGCTCTCTTTCTTTCCTCCCCCTCCCCCCTCTCTTCTCTTGCTTTCTTTCTTCCCCCCCCCCCTCTCTTCTCTTTCTTTCTTTCCTCCCCCCCTCTCTTCTCTTGCTCTCTTTCTTTCCCCCCCCTCTCTTCTCTTGCTCTTTCTTTCCTCCCCCCCTCTTTCTTTCCTCCCCCTCTCTTCTCTTGCTCTTTCTTTCCTCCCCCCCTCTTTCTTTCCTCCCCCTCTCTTCTCTTGCTCTCTTTCTTTCCCCCCCCCTCTCTTCTCTTGCTCTTTCTTTCCTCCCCCTCTCTTCTCTTGCTCTTTCTTTCCTCCCCCCCCTCTTTCTTTCCCCCCCTCTCTTCTCTTGCTTTCTTTCTTTCCTCCTCCCCTCTTTCTTTCTTTCCTCCCCCCTCTCTTCTCTTGCTCTCTTTCTTTCCTCCCCCTCTCTTCTCTTGCTCTTTCTTTCCTCCCCCCCTCTTTCTTTCCTCCCCCCTCTCTTCTCTTGCCCTCTTTCTTTCCTCCCCCTCTCTTCTCTTGCTCTCTTTCTTTCCTCCCCCTCTCTTCTCTTGCTCTCTTTCTTTCCTCCCCCTCTCTTCTCTTGCTCTCTTTCTTTCCTCCCCCTCTCTTCTCTTGCTCTCTTTCTTTCCTCCCCCTCTCTTCTCTTGCTCTCTTCCCTCCCTCGCTCCCTCCCTTCTCTTGCTCTCTTCCCTCCCTCCCTTCTCTATCCCCCCCCTTCTCTTCTTCCTCATAATCTTCTACCTCTTCCCCTCTCCCCCTCCTTCCCCCTTCCTCCCACCTCTCTACAATCTTTACAGCTGGATGTGGTGGTCCCCATAGAGGCTCTTAAGATCCCAGAGGAACCAATCACCACCCTTGGAGAGTCTTGGTGTGAAGTCACGGTGAGTTTGTCATGTGACCGGCCCAATGTCACATGTTCCCGGGAACAGATCGTACCTGCGGCCCTTTTCCTTTAAATGTTTATGTAAGATTTTATTTATTTTATTTTTGCTCTTCTAGATATAAAATATTACATATGAGTGTTTCATATTAATGATTTGCAGCCAGGAGGTGACGCTCTAGAGGCTGCTGATTCAATTGACTGCTATGCTGTGCATAGCCTTTTGTCATTTGATCTCCTGCTGTTTAGGTTTCCAGTGTTCAAAGGAAGAGGGACTGATCCTCCTCGCTGATACAGACAGACCATCCTTAGTTCTTCCCCTCTACCCTTCTTCTTCCTTATTCTTCCCCCTCTACCCTTCCTCCTCCTTCTTCCCCCTCTACCCTTCCTCCTCCTCTTCTTCCTTATTCTTCCCCCTCTACCCTTCCTCCTCCTCTTCTTCCTTATTCTTCCCCTCTACCCTTCCTCCTCCTCTTCTTCCTTATTCTTCCCCCTCCACCCTTCCTCCTTTTCTTCCCCCTCCACCCTTCCTCCTTTTCTTCCTTATTCTTCCCCCTCCACCCTTCCTCCTCTTCTTCCTTATTCTTCCCCCTCCACCCTTCCTCCTCTTCTTCCTTATTCTTCCCCCTCCACCCTTCCTCCTCTTCTTCCTTATTCTTCCCCCCTCTACCCTTCTTCCTCTTCTTCCTTATTCTTCCCCCCTCTACCCTTCCTCCTCTTCTTCCTTATTCTTCCCCCTCCACCCGTCGTCCTCTTTTTCCTTATCCTTCCCCCTCCACCCTTCCTCCTCTTCTTCCTTATTCTTCCCCCTCCACCCTTCCTCCTCTTCTTCCTTATTCTTCCCCTTCCTCCTCTTCTTCCTTATTCTTCCTCCTCTACCCCTCCTCCTCTTCTTCCTTATTCTTCCCCCTCTACACTTCCTCCTCTTCTTCCTTATTCTTCCCCCCTCTACCCTTCCTCCTTATTCTTCCCCTTCTACCCTTCCTCCTCTTCTTCCTTATTCTTCCCCCTCTACCCTTCCTCCTCTTCTTCCTTATTCTTCCCCTCTACCCTTCCTCCTCTTCTTCCTTATTCTTCCCCTCTACCCTTCCTCCTCTTCTTCCCCCTCCTCCTCTTCTTCCTTATTCTTCCCCCTCTACCCTTCCTCCTCTTCTTCCTTATTCTTCCCCCTCTACCCTTCCTACTCTTCTTCCTTGTTCTTCCCCCTCTACCCTTCTTCCTCTTCTTCCTTGTTCTTCCCCTCTACCCTTCCTCCTCTTCTTCCTTGTTCTTCCCCTCTACCCTTCCTCCTCTTCTTCCTTGTTCTAACCCTTCTCCCTCTTCTTCCTTATTCTCCCCTTCCTCCTCTTCCTCCTTATTCTTCCCCCCTCTACCCTTCCTCCTCTTCTTCTATATTCTTCCCCCCTCTACCCTTCCTCCTCCTTCTTCCTTATTCTTCCCCCTCTACCCTTCCTCCTCTTCTTCCTTATTCTTCCCCTTCTACCCTTCCTCCTCTTCTTCCTTATTCTTCCCCCTCTACCCTTCCTACTCTTCTTCCTTGTTCTTCCCCCTCTACCCTTCTTCCTCTTCTTCCTTATTCTTTCCCTCTACCCTTCATTCTCTTCTTCCTTGTTCTTCCCCTCTACCCTTCCTCCTCTTCTTCCTTGTTCTTCCCCTCTACCCTTCCTCCTCTTCTTCCTTGTTCTACCCTTCTCCCTCTTCTTCCTTATTCTCCCCTTCCTCCTCTTCCTCCTTATTCTTCCCCCCTCTACCCTTCCTCCTCTTCTTCTATATTCTTCCCCCCTCTACCCTTCCTCCTCCTTCTTCCTTATTCTTCCCCCTCTACCCTTCCTCCTCTTCTTCCTTATTCTTCCCCTTCTACCCTTCCTCCTCTTCTTCCTTATTCTTCCCCCTCTACCCTTCCTCCTCTTCTTCCTTATTCTTCCCCCTCTACCCTTCCTCCTCTTCTTCCTTATTCTTCCCCCTCTACCCTTCCTCCTCTTCTTCCTTATTCTTCCCCCTCTACCCTTCCTCCTCTTCTTCCTTATTCTTCCCCCTCTACCCTTCCTCCTCTTCCTCCTTATTCTTCCCCTCTACCCTTCCTCCTCTTCTTCCCCCTCTACCCTTCCTCCTTATTCTTCCCTCTCTACCCTTCCTCCTCTTCTTCCCCCTCTACCCTTCCTCCTCTTCTTCCTTATTCTTCCCCTCTACCCTTCCTCCTCTTCTTCCCCCTCTTCCTCTTCTTCCTTTTTCTTCCCCCTCTACCCTTCCTCCTCTTCTTCCTTATTCTTCCCCCTCTACCCTTCCTACTCTTCTTCCTTGTTCTTCCCCCTCTACCCTTCTTCCTCTTCTTCCTTATTCTTTCCCTCTACCCTTCATTCTCTTCTTCCTTGTTCTTCCCCTCTACCCTTCCTCCTCTTCTTCCTTGTTCTTCCCCTCTACCCTTCCTCCTCTTCTTCCTTATTCTCCCCTTCCTCCTCTTCCTCCTTATTCTTCCCCCCTCTACCCTTCCTCCTCTTCTTCTATATTCTTCCCCCCTCTACCCTTCCTCCTCCTTCTTCCTTATTCTTCCCCCTCTACCCTTCCTCCTCTTCTTCCTTATTCTTCCCCTTCTACCCTTCCTCCTCTTCTTCCTTATTCTTCCCCCTCTACCCTTCCTACTCTAATTCCTTGTTCTTCCCCCTCTACCCTTCTTCCTCTTCTTCCTTATTCTTTCCCTCTACCCTTCATTCTCTTCTTCCTTGTTCTTCCCCTCTACCCTTCCTCCTCTTCTTCCTTGTTCTTCCCCTCTACCCTTCCTCCTCTTCTTCCTTGTTCTACCCTTCTCCCTCTTCTTCCTTATTCTCCCCTTCCTCCTCTTCCTCCTTATTCTTCCCCCCTCTACCCTTCCTCCTCTTCTTCTATATTCTTCCCCCCTCTACCCTTCCTCCTCCTTCTTCCTTATTCTTCCCCCTCTACCCTTCCTCCTCTTCTTCCTTATTCTTCCCCTTCTACCCTTCCTCCTCTTCTTCCTTATTCTTCCCCCTCTACCCTTCCTCCTCTTCTTCCTTATTCTTCCCCCTCTACCCTTCCTCCTCTTCTTCCTTATTCTTCCCCCTCTACCCTTCCTCCTCTTCTTCCTTATTCTTCCCCCTCTACCCTTCCTCCTCTTCCTCCTTATTCTTCCCCCTCTACCCTTCCTCCTCTTCTTCCCCCTCTACCCTTCCTCCTTATTCTTCCCTCTCTACCCTTCCTCCTTATTCTTCCCTCTCTACCCTTCCTCCTCTTCTTCCCCCTCTACCCTTCCTCCTCTTCTTCCCCCTCTACCCTTCCTCCTCTTCTTCCCCCTCTACCCTTCTTCCCCCTCTACCCCCTCTACCCTTCTTCCCCCTCTACCCCCTCTACCCTTCTTCCCCCTCTACCCCCTCTACCCTTCTTCCCCCTCTACCCTTCCTCCTCTTCTTCCCCCTCTACCCTTCCTCCTCTTCTTCCCCCTCCTCCTCTTTCCCTCCCACTGCCTGTAAAAGCAATCCAGCGGCTAATCGGCCGCTAGGATGGCTTTTGCACTACAGAGAATCTACAGAGAATCTCCAGCCAATGTCGGAGATTAGGAAAAGCTGCCCAGGAATGACATTTGTGAAGCCGCACACAGCGTTTGTTTTTTATCGTGTCTCTCTGCCCTGGGTGTGACCCTCCCCCTCCTCCTCCTCTCGGTTGCAGGTGAACGGGATAGACACGGTCAGGGTGCCGATGGACGTGGTGATGTTCGATAGACCTCGCAGCAGACGCTACCGAAGCTTTTTGGCCAGACAAGCAGCGAAGGAACGTTCTGCCGCAGAGCCGCCACCAGAGGGCAGCGACACGCCAGAATCCGCAGCCAGCTGATCGGCGGTGGTAATCGGGCGGATTGTTTGCGTAAGGCGGGGGACGCGGCAAATCTCATGGTTATAACGGACTCCGAGGAGGGGGGGGCGGGGGGAGCCTTCCTCTCCTTCTCTCTCACTTTGATTTGTAATAAATTTATCTCCATTTTGGAAGCGACTTGTGTATTTGAGTGTAATGGGGGAGGTGGGGGGGGGTGTTTGTGGGCCACGGTGTCACATGACACCCCCAAACGATGACGTGGCAGCTCCCGATTGGGCGCCCCGGATAGAGGTTCAGACGTTCGCCTGAAAGCCGCTGCGAAGCTGAGCGGCGGGGGGATTGTTGTTGTTTTTTCGAGGCGCTGAAATGGAGTTGAGGAAGTGTAGAGAGTGGAGCGCAGCGGGTCGCTTTTCACATCACAGCCCAGAAATTGTGCATTTCGTGTCTCTTCTATAGAAGACGGAACCGTTCTGAGCCGCCACCTGCCGCTTCCTGTTCTCTATTGTCTACCACACAATGTACACAAACCCCCCCCCCCCCCCTCCGACAGAACAGACTGGTGGGGGAGGGCTGTGTAATGTTTGCATCTCCCCCCCCAACCCCCAAAACATTCACATTTTTAACCCCTTACTATCAAAAGATTTCAAATTGGAATAATCTGCAGAAAATATATGAATGTGGATCTGTCAGGAGGGGGAGGGGAGGGTGCGATGTTCTGCAGATCTCTTGAGAGGTCAGTGATGGAATAATCTGCAGAATATGTCTATATGGATCTGTCAGGAGGGGGAGGGAGCGATGTTCTGCAGATCTCTAGAGAGGTCAGTGATGGAATAATCTACAGAAGATATCAATATGGATCTGTCAGGAGGGGACGGAGCGATGTTCTGCAGATCTTTAGAGAAGGAAAGTGATGGAATAATCTGCAGAATATGTCTATATGGATCTGTCAGGAGGGGGGTGGGAAGGTGCGATGTTCTGCAGAATATATCAATGTGGATCTGTCAGGAGGGGGGAAGCGATGTTCTGCAGATCTCTAGAGCGGTCAGTGATGGGATAATCTGCAGAATATATCAGGAGGGGGATGGGAGGGAGAGATGTTCTGCAGATCTCTAGAGCGGTCAGTGATGGAATAATCTGCAGAATATATCAGTAGGGATTTGTCAGGATGGGGGGAGGGAGCGATGTTCTGCTGAATATATCAATATGGATCTGTCAGGAAGGAGATGGGGCGGAGCGATGTTCTGCAGATCTTTAGGGAGGTCAGTGATGGAATAATCTGCAGAATATATCAATATGGATTTGTCAGGAGGGGGAGGGAGCGATGTTCTGCAGATCTCGAGAGGGGTCAGCGATGGGATAATCTGCAGAATATGTCTATATGGATCTGTCAGGAGGGGGAGGGGAGGGAGCGATGTTCTGCAGATCTCTAGAGAGGTCAGCGATGGGATAATCTGCAGAATATGTCTATATGGATCTGTCATGAGGGGGAGGGGAGGGAGCGATGTTCTGCAGATCCCGAGAAGGGTCAGCGATGGGATAATCTGCAGAATATGTCTATATGGATCTGTCGGGAGGGGGATGGGACGGAGCGATGTTCTGCAGATCTTTAGAGCTGGAAACATGATGCTTTGGGGCACAGCAATGCACAGCTCCATTTTTTGCGCTTCTTCTATTATCGCACCTCAAAGGCTTAATTGGCCGATTGCGAGTTGCTGGGTTTTCGTCCCTGCAAGTTTCCTGTTGGTTGTGTTTTGGCCTTTCCTCAGAGATGTGGACCCTCGACTGGCCCTGAGTACCTTGAAGGGCCCGGCTTCTGCCTTGCAAGTTGCCCGTGATTTTTCAACATCCATTGGCTTGGCTTCCTTTCTTCCTGGTTTGTATCTTCACCCAGGAGGTCACGCGGGTTGTTGTTCCTCCTACCAGGCTTCCTCTGCCACCGTTGGACCTAAATTTGGTTTTGCTTCCCCTTGCATGAGCCTCCTTTCAAGAATATCCGAGGAGTTCTTCTCGACTCACAAAAAAGCTAGCCTTCCTGGTGGCCATCACTTTGGCATGTAGGGCTTCTTCCTGTAAAGCAACCGTTTTTAGTGTTTTGTGGACCAATATGGGTGTAACCCAAACCATGGCCGGAAAGATGGACTTGCCCTTTCTCTTCCCTTCATTGGAGGGCACAACCAGATCTTTACGTATGGGTTTGATGATGCCATCTGTAACCCAAACCATGGCCGGAAAGGTGGACTTGGCCTTTTCTCTTCCCTTCATTGGAGGGCACAACCAGATCTTTACGTATGAGTTTGACGATGCCATCTGTAACCCAAACCATGGCACGGAAAAGTGGACTTGCCCTTTTCTCTTCCCTTCATTGAAGGGCACAACCAGATCTTTACGTATGGGTTTGATGATGCCATCTGTAACCCAAACCATGGCCCGGAAAAGTGGACTTGCCCTTTTCTCTTCCCTTCATTGAAGGGCACAACCAGATCTTTACGCATGGGTTTGATGACGCCACCTGTGTAACCCAAACCATGGCCGGAAAGATGGACTTGCCCTTTTCTCTTCCCTTCATTGGAGGGCACAACCAGATCTTTACGTATGGGTTTGATGACGCCACCTGTAACCCAAACCATGGCCGGAAAGGTGGACTTGGCCTCTTTCCTTTCATTAAAGGACACAACCAGGACTTCTGATCTTGACATGGGTTTGATGATGCCACCTGCAGGATGCTAGGTGAACAAAAAGGAAAACGCCCAATGGGTGGTCCCTTGATGGTGGCCAAACCCCCTTCCATCTGCAACACATAGTTCAGTTTTTTTGCCTAGCGCTTCATCTATTGGCCTTTTGTGTTTTAATGGGTTTCCATTCACACAAGTTCCCAGTTCCTCTCATTTTTGGCCTTTTTTCCCCAAGAGGGGTTGACCATCAAATTACCCTGGAAAGGACAGGTTTCCACCTTTGCTGTACTTTTTTGACATCCATTGTTTTCTATATCCCTTGTTCATACCTTCACCCAAGAGGTCACGTGGGTTGTTCCACCTACCAGGCTTCCTCTGCCACCGTTGGACCTAAATCTGCTTTTGTTGCCCCATCAAGAGCCTTCTTTCAAGAATATCCGAGTAATTCCTCTTGACTCTGAAAAAAAGAGAGCCATCCTGGTGGCCATCACTTTGGCATGTAGGGCTCCTTCTTGTAAGCAACCGTTTTTAGTGTTTCGTGGACCAATATGGGTGTAACCCAAACCATGGCCGGAAAGGTGGACTTGTCCTTTTTCTCTGCCCTTCATTGAAGGGCACAACCAGATCTTTACATATTGGTTTGATGACGCCACCTGCAGGAGCAGGACGCTAGGTGAAAAAAGAAAACGCCCAATGGGTGGCCCCTTGATGGTGCCCAAACCCCCCTCCATCTGCAACACATAGTTCAGTTTTTTGCCTAGCGCTTCATCTATTGGCCTTTTGTGTTTTAATGGGTTTCCATTCCCGCAAGTTCCCCACATTTTTGGCCTTTTGTTCCAAGAGGGGTTGACCATCAAATGACCCTTGAAAGGACAGGTTTCCACCTTGGCTGTACTTTTTCGACATCCATTGTTTTCCATTTTCCTTGTTCATACCTTCACCCAGGAGGTCACGCGGGTTGTTCCACCTACTAGGCTTCCTCTGCCACTGTTGGACCTAAATTTGGTTTTGTTGCCACATCAAGAGCCTCCTTATAAGAATATCCAAGGAGTTCCTCTCAAAGCTAGCCTTCCTGGTGGCCATCACTTTGGGATGTAGGGTCTCTGGACTAGTGGCTCCTTCTTGTAAAGCAACTGTTTTTAGTGCTTCGTAGAGACATATGTCTCTAACCCAACCATGGCCTGAAAGGTGGACTTGGCCTTTTCCTTTCATTAAAAGGACACAACCAGATCTTCTGATCTTGATGACGCCACCTGCAGGAGTAGGACGCTAGGGGAACCTGGAAGGCTTACTTGGCTGGTTTCCATTCCCGCAAGTTCCCAGTTCCTCACATGTTTGGCCTTTTTTACCCAAGAGGGGTTGACCATCAAATGACCCTTGAAAGGACAGGTTTCCACCTTGACTGTACTTTTTCGACATCCATTGTTTTCCATTTCCCTTGTTCATACCTTCACCCAGGAGGTCCCGCGGGTTGTTACACCTTCCAGGCCTCCTCTGCCACGGTGGGACCTGAATCTGGTTTTGTCGGCCCTGCAAAAGCCTCTTTTTGAGAATATCTGAGAAATTGCTCTCGACTCGGGTAGCCCGCCTGGTGGCCATCACTTTGGTATGTAGGGTCTCTACAAATGGGCGTAACATATTCAGAAAGGTGAACCTTTTTATATTATACAGCTTTCTGTTTTTTTTTTTTTACAGGGGCCCTTTATATAATTGGTATCCCCCTTAATTTCTATGACTCGGGGGTCAATGTATTCGCCACAAATAGCACGTCCCCAGGTTCCTCCATGACTACTATTGATTTTAATGTCCATAAGTCGGCCAATAATCACAAGTAACTATGCTCTTCGGAGACCCCCAAGTGTCAGGGTGTCATTGTTCTGGATCCGCCAAGTGTCAGGGTGTCATTATTCTGGGATACCCACGTGTCAGGGTGTCGTTGTTCTGGATCCCCCAAGTGTCAGGGTGTCGTTGTTCTGGATCCCCCAAGTGTCAGGGTGTCGTTGTTCTGGATCCCCCAAGTGTCAGGGTGTCGTTGTTCTGGATCCCCCAAGTGTCATGGTGTCGTTGTTCTGGATCCCCCAAGTGTCAGGGTGTCGTTGTTCTGGATCCCCCAAGTGTCAGGGTGTCGTTGTTCTGGATCCCCCAAGTGTCAGGGTGTCGTTGTTCTGGATCCCCCAGGGGTCAGGGTGTCGTTGTTCTGGATCCCCCAAGTGTCAGGGTGTCGTTGTTCTGGATCCCCCAAGTGTCAGGGTGTCGTTGTTCTGGATCCCCCAAGTGTCAGGGTGTCGTTGTTCTGGATCCCCCAAGTGTCAGGGTGTCGTTGTTCTGGATCCCCCAAGTGTCAGGGTGTCGTTGTTCTGGATCCCCCAAGTGTCAGGGTGTCGTTGTTCTGGATCCCCCAAGTGTCAGGGTGTCGTTGTTCTGGATCCCCCAAGTGTCAGGGTGTCGTTGTTCTGGATCCCCCAAGTGTCAGGGTGTCGTTGTTCTGGATCCCCCAAGTGTCAGGGTGTCGTTGTTCTGGATCCCCCAAGTGTCAGGGTGTCGTTGCTCTGGGATACCCCAAGTGTCAGGGTGTCGTTGCTCTGGGATACCGCGAGTGTCAGGGTGTCGTTGCTCTGGGATACCCGAGTGTCAGGGTGTCGTTGCTCTGGGATACCCGAGTGTCAGGGTGTCGTTGCTCTGGGATACCCGAGTGTCAGGGTGTCGTTGCTCTGGGATACCCGAGTGTCAGGGTGTCGTTGCTCTGGGATACCCGAGTGTCAGGGTGTCGTTGTTCTGGGCCCTATATATAATTGGTATCCCCATTAATCTCTACGACTCGCAGGTCAATGTATTCGCCACACATAGCACGTCCCCAGGTTCCTCCATGACTACTATTGATTTTTATGGCCATAAGTCAGCAAATAATCACAAGTAACTCTGCTCTTCGGGATGTTTCCGAAAAAGGAAGCCTTTCCAACAAAACGGGGCAGAGTCCCATCTGGAGGTAGATTTTGTTGCCCTTATCTGCGTACTTTCCACTTGCAGTGCCCATTTTTTTTGAATTGGTGACCATTCTGGAACTTTCATCCCTTCAATATAAACCACCCAATAAAGGCAACAATGTAACCAAATATGAATATCTCCCAACCATTGAAGATGCTATGGGTCCCATTGTCATGACTCTGGTCATTGTATGTTGGCCAGATGCTTCCGCTGCTGATGGTATAGAACAATCTGCGATGTGTGAGAATCCTCCTCTACCCAGGGACTATAATCCCCCACCCTCTTCCTGCTATCTGGTGTGACCACCGTGGCCCCATCTGAATTGGTAATTGTCACTTTTCTCCTCGTGGTGGTGGCATGACGGTTCTCTCGGGCTCCAGGTCACGTTGGATCTTGAGCGTGAAGACAGACCTGGAGCTCTACAGAGGCAGGGGATGGTGGGGGGACTGGGGGGGAGAGGAGGCTTCTGGGAGAATGGTTCTTATCTCTTGTCACATTGCGGAGCGTCAACGGTGGGGGAGCGGCATACAATAAGGTTCAGGAAATTAAACCGTGAAGAGGAGAATGAGATTCAGTACGTGGGAGGTCGTGAGATTGTATGAGATGACAGAGGAGCCGGCTCCCGTCGAATAAATAAAGATCCTTCTGCCTTTAACAGCCATGAAAGTACGAGCTTTTCAGATTCCCCCACACGCTTCCAGAGCCGCGTGTGACTGTAGATAGGGATTTACCACCCCGTTCTCATGTGAAAACACAAGATGATGTCTTAATCTGCCCGGGTGTCATTGTTCTGGACCCCCACAAATCGGGGAGTCATTGTTTTTTGACCCCCAGGTGTCAGGGCATCATTGTTCTGGGACCCCCAGGTGTCAGGGTGTCATTGTTCTGGGACCCCCAGGTGTCAGGGTGTCATTGTTCTGGGACCCCCAGGTGTCAGGGTGTCATTGTTCTGGGGCCCCCAAGTGTCAGTGTGTCATTGTTCTGGGGCCCCCAAGTGTCGGTGTGTCATTGTTCTGGATCCGCCAAGTGTCAGGGTGTCATTGTTCTGGGACCCCCAAGTGTCAGGGTGTCATTGTTCTGGGACCCCCAAGTGTCAGGGTGTCATTGTTCTGAGACCCCCAAGTGTCAGGGTGTCATTGTTCTGGGACCCCCAAGTGTCGGGGTGTCGTTGTTCTGGGACCCCCAAGTGTCTGTGTGTCGTTGTTCTGGGACCCCCAAGTGTCAGGGTGTCGTTGTTCTGGGACCCCCTAGTGTCAGGGTGTCATTGTTCTGGGACCCCCAAGTGTCAGGGTGTCATTGTTCTGGGACCCCCAAGTGTCAGGGTGTCATTGTTCTGGGACCCCCAAGTGTCAGGGTGTCATTGTTCTGGGACCCCCAAGTGTCAGGGTGTCATTGTTCTGGGACCCCCAAGTGTCAGGGTGTCATTGTTCTGGGACCCTCAAATGTCAGGGTGTCATTGTTCTGGATCCCCCAAGTGTCAGGGTGTCATTGTTCTGGATCCCCCAAGTGTCAGGGTGTCATTGTTCTGTGACCCCCAAGTGTCAGGGTGTTATTGTTCTGGGACCCCCAAGTGTCAGGGTGTCATTGTTCTGGGACCCCCAAGTGTCAGGGTGTCATTGTTCTGGATCCTAAAGTGTCAGGGTGTCATTGTTCTGGATCCCCCAAGTGTCAGTGTGTCATTGTTCTGGATCCCCAAGTGTCAGGGTGTCATTGTTCTGGACCCCCAAGTGTCAGGGTGTCATTGTTCTGGACCCCCAAGTGTCAGGGTGTCGTTGTTCTGCACCCCCAAGTGTCAGGGTGTCATTGTTCTGGATCCCCCAAGTGTCAGGGTGTCATTGTTCTGGGACCCCCAAGTGTCAGGGTGTCATTGTTCTGGGACCCCCAAGTTTCGGGGTGTCATTGTTCTGGGACCCCCAAGTGTCGGGGTGTCATTGTTCTGGGACCCTCCAATTGTAGCTTCCCATTCAAACAATAATAATGTGATAGATCCGCCATTGTGAATGTTATTTTTGGTTGCTAATCCGGTATGACCTGAAAATTGTGCGGATACAAAATGAAATGGTAATGATGGTGAAAGGCTGTGGATCTGAAATGCTAAAAAATATTACACTGTGTATTTATTATATACAGTGTGTGTGTGTTTATATATATATATATATATATATATATATATATATATATATATATATATATATATATATATATATATATATATATATATATATATATTTATACTTATAATATGAGAGAGAGATTGATTGAGATTAATGGAATTAAATATGAAAATGTTAAGAAAAGCAATCAAATAATTTTCTCCAAAAGAGAAACGACTCTTGGGTAAAAATCATTTAATCCATTTTTTTTCCCATTAAGAATGCTTTAAACCTCTTCAGCTCCCCCTCCCCCATCCATTTGCTGTTGGGGGGGGGGTTACAATTACACCAGATCTCGTATGAAAAAAACATTTATGCAAAAAAAAAAAAAAAAATCCAACAAATTCCATCCCCCGGGCTCCCCCCTGGTCCACCTCTCGATATTTTAATCAGGACCCCTCTTCTGGCCGCTGGGGGTCTCGGAATTGTTGTGCGTATTCCGGTTCATCCTTCAGATGTCTCCCCGAGGCGGCAGAGATACTGAGAGGCAGCTGGGGCTGAGCCGATACTGGCCGAGATGCCTCAATCTCTGGAGCGGAGGGAGGAGGAGGAGGAGGGGTGTGCAGCTGAATTTTTTAGATGAGGAGAACACATTTGGAATCCTTGATCACGCTCTCGTAGCCGCGCCGGGAACAGCTGGAGACATATTGGGGTTCAACAAGCCAAATGGAGATGGGAGAGAGGAGGCCCGGCTCCTCGGCCAACGCTAGGGGTGCCCGGGGTCCGACGTGTCTTGGGATCCAATTTGCTAGAAGTAGAAATGGAGACTTTAATGTGGTTGAGGCCATGTTGGGGAAAGATTGGCAATTCCATAATATAAAAATTGCTAAATCTGAATCTAGTAAAGTAAACCCCCATCTGGACAATTGGCATTTTTTGTTTAAATTCCAGATTTTTTATTTTTACACTGGTGCTTGAATTTTTTTTATGTAAACATCCTTTGTGATCGAAATAGGCATGTGACCGGTACTCCTTTTTTTATAAAGGGATCTGGGGTGTATAAGACTCCATATCCCTCCTCTGCCCTTGAAAGTATTCAAAACCTTAGGTGGCCTTCGGTTCCTTCCTCTCCTACCCTGTAGGGGGTCTCTCTTCGAGAGAGAGAGACCCTCATCCAGTATTCGTTTGTTGGCTTTGGCTGGTTATAAGGAAAGGGGTCTAGGTGAACCTCCCCTGTAGGGGGGGGTCTCTCTTTGAGAGAGCCCCTCATCCAGTATCGGTTGGCTTTGGCTGATCATGAGGAACGGGATCTAGGTGAACCTACCTTGTAGGGGGTCTCTCTTCAAGCGAGCCCTTAATTTAGTATCTGTTGGTTGGCTTTGGCTGATCATGGGGTCAATTGGCTGATCAACGGGGGCTAGGTGAACCTACCCTGTAGGGGGATCACTCTTCGAGAGAGCCCCTAATCCAGTATTCATTGGTTGGCTTCGGCTGATCATGAGGAACAGGATCTAGGTGAACCTACCCTGTAGGGGGTCTCTCTTCGAGCGAGCCCTTAATCCAGTATCTGTTGGTTGGCTTTGGCTGATCATGGGGTCAATTGGCTGATCAACGGGGGCTAGGTGAACCTACCCTGTAACGGGGAGGGTCTCTTCAAGAGAACCCCTCATCAGTATCCGTTGGTTGGCTTTGGCTGATCATGAGGAACGGGGTTTAGGTGAACCTACCTTTTAGGGGGGTCTCTCTTAGACAGGAGCCCCTCATCCAGTATCTGTTGGCTTTGG
This sequence comes from Rana temporaria, assembly GCF_905171775.1. Taxonomy (NCBI): domain Eukaryota; kingdom Metazoa; phylum Chordata; class Amphibia; order Anura; family Ranidae; genus Rana; species Rana temporaria. The sequence continues at coordinate 118,829,071 of NC_053501.1, forward strand.
CTGCTCATGGGGTCAATTGGCTGATCAACGGGGGCTAGGTGAACCTACCCTGTAGGGGGATCACTCTTCGAGAGAGCCCCTAATCCAGTATTCATTGGTTGGCTTTGGCTGATCATGAGGAACGGGATCTAGGTGAACCTACCTTGTAGGGGGTCTCTCTTCGAACGAGCCCTTAATCCAGTATCTGTTGGTTGGCTTTGGCTGATCATGGGGTCAATTGGCTGATCAACGGGGGCTAGGTGAACCTACCCTGTAGGGGGGGGTCTCTTCAAGAGAACCCCTCATCAGTATCCGTTGGTTGGCTTTGGCTGCGGTTTTGATGGGGGCACAGTGGCTGCGGTTTTGATGGGGGCACAGTGGCTGCGGTTTTGATGGGGGCACTGTGGCTGCGGTTTTGATGGGGGCACTGTGGCTGCGGTTTTGATGGGGGGCACTGTGGCTGCGGTTTTGATGGGGGGCACTGTGGCTGCGGTTTTGATGGGGGCACCGTGGCTGCGGTTTTGATGGGGGCACAATGAGGCTGCAATTGATGTTTTTTTTTATTTTATTTTTCAGTTTACACCCCCCAAAAAATTTTGAGCACCAGCCGCCACTGGCTTCAGCTTCATTTTGATAAATGCCGACCCCTGGAAAGGAAGGTGTTAATAGCGTACGCTCTGAGCTCACGTGACATTTCTTGGCACACGTCCCGTGTGTATAAGTGAGTGTGTGTGTGCGCGCGTATCTCGGTTGCCAGGATCTTCACACCTGTCTTTGTTTGCCCTGCGTGACATTTAACGCCCCCGGAGGTGGTGTCATTAAGCAGTAAACGCTCGCGGGGATTAGGAAAGGTTTTATTTTGAGCGTCGGGTCCCACCTGACTCCTGGCGCAGACAGTCTGAGGGCCCCGCAGCTCAGGTACAGGGACTGTTTATAGTCGGAGGAGGAAACGCTCTCGGCTTTTTCGCGCCCGGGCCCGGCGGGGCTGACGATAATGCGAGTCTTGATTAGAAGGAGCTTTGCCGGGTTTTTTTTTAATCTCGATGCCAAATCTGCTCTCCAATGCCCCTCTCCAAGGACTCGCCGTCGATAATGACCACTCGGGGGGGCCCCTTGTAAAACTGCAGTGGATCAATGTTTGCTATTGAACAATGGTGGGCGGAAAAAAAAAATAGACCGGCTTTGTACCCGACGTGTGACGGCTACGAAGGTGCGCTCACCAATTATCGGCAGAGAACGCGCATTTTAGGCGTGATCTTCGAACGGTCGACTGCCCTCAATGTTCCCGCCCCCCGTGGCCATTTGCGTTTTGGTATTTTTCTTCACAGGGACTTTCCATTAAATGCAAATTGTCTCGTCCCGGAGGAGATGCGGAGGTTCGGCATCGGTGCCGATTTGTAACGGCTCTCTAAACCAGCGGTCTCCAAACTGCGGCCCAGGGGCCGTTTGCGGCTCTTTGATTGTCTTTATCTGGCCCTTGGGTCCACTGACACCACTGATCGGGGATTATTTCTCCCCCTGACACCAATGATGAGGCACTGTTCCTCCCACTGACACCAACGATGGGTCACTATTCCCCCTACTGACACCTACAATAGGGCAATTTTCTTCCCACTGACGATGGGGCACTTTTCCTTCCACTGACACCAATGATGGGGCACTGTTTCTCCAACAGACACCAATAATTGGTCACTATTTCCCCCCTGCTGACACCAATAACGACGGGGCACTATTCCCCCCGCTGACACCGACGACGGGGCACTATTCCCCCCGCTGACACTGACGACGGGGCACTATTCCCCCCGCTGACACCGACGACGGGGCACTATTCCCCCCGCTTGCACCCACAGGGCATGATTCCCCCTTCTGACACCAATGATTGGGGATTTTTCCTCCCACTGACACTAACGTTGGGGCACTGTTCCCATTGACACCAACGATGGGTCACAATACCCCCCCACTGACAGTAATGATCAAGGATTATTCCTCCCACTGACACCAATGATGAGGCACTGTTACTCCCACCGACACCAATGATGATGAGGCACTGTCCCTTCCACCGACACCAATGATGATGAGGCACTGTCCCTTCCACTGACACCAACGATGGGGCACTATTTCTCCCACTGACACCAATGATGATGCACTGTCCCTTCCACTGACACCAATGATGGGGCACCATTTCTCCCACTGACACCAATGATGGGGCACCATTTCTCCCACTGACACCAATGATGGGGTACTGCTCCCCTTACTGACACTAACAGAGCACTTTTCCTTCCACTGACACCAATGATGGGTCACTATTTCTCCCACTGACACCAAGGATGGGGCACTATTCCCCCCCCCTACTGACACCGACGATGGGGCACTTTTCCTTCCACTGACACCAATGATGGGTCACTGTTCCCCCAACAGACACCAATAATGGGGCACTATTTCTCCCCCTGACACCAATGATTAGGGATTTTACCTCCCACTGACACCATATATGGGGCACTATTAGGACATTTTCAACTACAACTGGCCACAGTCCAGCCAGTCAGTGTAGAGTAGAGTGTTTTACTTCTGAAGGTGCTTTTTTTTATTATACAGATAAAGGCGCCCCCCTTCCTATGCTTTAAGGCAGGGGGGTCTCAAACTGGCGGCCCTCCAGTTGTTGCAAAACTACAAGTCCCATGAGGCATTGCAAGGCTGACAGTTACAAGCATGACTCCCACAGGCAGAGGCATGATGGGACTTGTAGTTTCGCAAAAACAGCTGGAGGGCCACCAGTTTGAGACCCCCCCTGCTTTAAGGAAAGCCTATCCTCTCCATCTGGCAACATGCGTCTGCAAACTGATCCACCCTGGATCGGGAAAGAGTAGCTAGGAAAGGGTTAAGGAAAGCTTCAGGCCCATATTTGACGTGAAGGTTCACCTAGTCAGAGAGGGCTGGTCGAAATATTCACGGTGAGCAAATGTCAGTTGCCGGTGGGGGGGAGTCACCTGCAGGAGAGGGCAGCAGATACCTCCGGGTGGTGCTTCATCTCCGGGGAAAAGATAGAAATCGTCTGAACAAGGCCACCGCAGACGTTAGGTCCTCCTAGTCCTCGTCTACAAAATTCTAGGCCCGGCTTAAAACTGCTATCACAGAGGCCACTAATGTGAGACGGAGGTGACGGATCTTTTGTATCGCTTGCCCCCCTGGCGGGCATGTTGTAGGAGGCTTGGCGTGTAAGCCGGGCCCAGGTGTTTTTCTCGCAGCCCAAGAATCGGAGGTGCGTGATGCTTGCAGCGGGGGGTGTTTGCACAGGCCGATAAGCAGGTGCCAGAGAGGAGGAGAAAAAAAAAAAAGGCGGTGGGGGGGTCTTATCTCCATTCCTGGACGAGATTCAGCTCCCGGCTGGGGCAAAGTTGATGAAATATTCATGAAGCAGAGATGGAACGCGGCCAGAGGTGAGGCTGGTGATGGAAGAACCTGCCAAGCGGCAACTGGTGATTAGGAACGAGAGAGGGCCCATTTCACACGCCGGTAATCGGCAAGACGGCAGACCGGCTTTTACGAAAAACGCCAGAACTTTTTAAGGGTCGAAGATGGAAACGCACTTAGAATTCCTCCGTGGCAAAAAAAGGAAAAGCGGATAACTCGAGATGTAGTGAAGAGTCCCGGCAATTCTTCATCCGCTGCCTCCAAGCGTTTGTCGATAAATGTGATGTCTACACAACGAGCCAACCTTTTCCTATAAGGGGTTCCATACCTCAAACGGCCAAGATTGCGGTCCGCACGGGCCCCTGCATCGATTCAGATGCCGCTGGCTTCTACAGACTTCATTGTTGGGTCATCTTTCAACGTGTCCATCCATAACAAAGGGCTACCTAAAGGTCGTTCCAAGAACTTCTCTTTCTGAGACTGACCACCTTCACTAACATTGCGAATCCAGATAAAATCGACCCACGGGACGGTCGAGGCATCAGATAACTTTCTAGTATATTGGAAATTCTCTGCACTTGCGACTCTGGAGGAGAAGATACGACGGCGCGCTCCAAGCTAGACCTGGTAGAACTGCAAGTGGACACGGCCATCATGGGGGCATTGACCAATATTTCTATGTGGTTCTCGAGAATTTTCTATCATTTTGGAAAGCCTTGAGACCATATAAAGGTTGTTAAATACAATGATGCGCATGTGGTGTGGGGATGACGTTGGTTCATCTTTTCGTTTTTTCGTTTTCTTTCATTTTTTTTATTTATTTTTTTCAGAAAATGGTGAACTTACACTTTAAGCCCCCGTTAACACATGAGTAATCTGCCGCACGCCTCCTAAAGTGTGACAACACTCATTACGAAGATTCACATCATATTCTCAGTAGTGGTGCTCAAAAAAGTAAATTTTATTTTTTTAAAGCACAATTGCGCATTTTTAGTCTCGCTTCTCTTGATAACCTCAAGATTCCGGTTAGTTTATACTGTGGAAATGTTCATCCACCTGGTGATGCCGTTACAAGAACCTCTATGACCCCAGTAATGCCCACTAGAAGAACCTCTACGATCTCACTGATGCCCAACACAAGAACCTCTACAACCCCAGTGATGATCACCACAAGAACCTCTACAACGGCAGTAATGCCCACCACAAGAACCTCTACAACCCCAGTGATGATCACCACAAGAACCTCTACAACGGCAGTAATGCCCACCACAAGAACCTCTACGACTCCAGTGATGACCATTACAAGAACCTCTATGACCCCAGTAATGCCAACTAGAAGAACCTCTACGATTTCACTGATGCCCAACACAAGAACCTCTACAACCCCAGTGATGATCACCACAAGAACCTCTACAACGGCAGTAATGCCCACCACAAGAACCTCTACAACCCCAGTGATGCCCATTACAAGAACCTCTATGATCCCACTGATGCCCACCACAAGGACCTCTAGGACCCCAGTGATGTCCGCCACAAGAACCTCTATGACTGCAGTGATTCCCACCACAAGAACCTCTATGACCCTAGTGATACTCGCCACAAAAACCTCTACGGCCCCAGTGATGTCCACCACGAGAACCTCTACGACCCCAGTGATACTCGCCACGAGAACCTCTACGACCCCAGTGATGTCCGCCACAAGAACCTCTATGACTGCAGTGATTCCCACCACAAGAACCTCTATGACCCTAGCGATACTCGCCACAAGAACCTCTACGGCCCTAGTGATGTCCACCACAAGAACCTCTACGACCCCAGTGATGTCCGACACAAGAACCTCTACGACCCCAGTGATGTCCGCCACAAGAACCTCTATGACTGCAGTGATTCCCACCACAAGAACCTCTATGACCCTAGCGATGCTCGCCACAAGAACCTCTACGGCCCTACTGATGTCTACCACAAGAACCTCTATGACCCTAGTGATGTCTGTAACGGGAGGGCCCGTGGGACCCAGAAGCTCTTAGAAAGTATAAGATACTCCTGTTTCAGCTTCCCCGATGCCTCTTATGTGTAGATCACCCTGTGTCTCTAATAGAGGCACAGGGTGAATGAGAACCCCACTATGGTCTGTGCTAGTCAGACAGACTGGAAACCTAACAAGAGCTGTGTCTCGTTATTAGGAAGAATTATTATTTTGGGTCTTGTTTGCCGGATTGTGGGGTGTCGGTAGCGGCTTTGTGTTCGGGAATGCAATATCCTGAACAGCTTTAACCCCTGTCCCATTTGGGGTGCCGTTACAATGTCCACCTCAAGAACCTCTACGACTCCAGTGATGTCCATTACAAGAACCTCTATGACCCCCAATGATGCCAATTACAAGATCCTCTAAGACCCTAGTGATGCCCATTACAAGGACCTCTATGACTCCAATGATGTCCATTACAAAGACTTCTGCGACTCCAGTGATGTCCATTACAAGGACCTCTACGACTCCAGTGATGTCCATTACGAGGACCTCTACGACCCTAGTGATGTCCACCTCTAGAATCTCTACGACTCCAGTGATGCCCATTACAAGAACCTCTACGACCCTAGTGATGCCCATTACAAGGACCTCTACAACCCTAGTGATGTCCATTACAAGGACCTCTACGACTCCAGTGATGTCCATTACAAGAACCTCTACGACTCCAGTGATGTCCATTACAAGGACCTCTACGACCCCAGTGATGTCCATTGGAAGGACCTCTACGACCCCAGTGATGTCCATTGGAAGGACCTCTACGACCCTAGTGATGTCCAATGGAAATACCTCTACGACTCCAGTGATGTCCATTGGAAATACCTCTACGACCCTAGTGATGTCCATTACAAGGACCTCTACGACTCCAGTGATGTTCATTACAAGGACCTCTACGACTCCAGTGATGTTCATTACAAGGACCTCTACGACCCCCAATGATGCCCATTACAAGGACCTCTAGGACTCCAGTGATGTCCATTACAAGGACCTCTACGACCCTAGTGATGTCCACCGCAAGAACCCCTACGACCCTAGTGATGTCCACCGCAAGAACCTCTACGACCCTAGTGATGTCCACCGCAAGAACCTCTACGACCCTAGTGATGCCCATTACAAGGACCTCTACGACCCTAGTGATGTCCATTGGAAGAACCTCTACGACCCTAGTGATGTCCATTACAAGGACATCTACGACCCTAGTGATGTCCATTGGAAGGACCTCTACGACCCCAATGATGCCCATTACAAGGACCAGTGCCACCCAGCCTAGGGGACATGGCACAGAAAGAAAACAGGAAGCAGATACGAGGACAACTTTGACATATGACGTCGCAGACGATACGGCTTTCCACTGGGGGTGGGGGGGGGGAAGTGATTAAAGCTTAAAAATGCGTTAAAATTGCTAAAAAAAAAAATCACTGAGGCGCGAACTTGTCAAAGCGTGACTTTCCTATGGGGGGGGGGGGATTGTAACCTTTACCAGATCAAAAAGACGGCGCTGCTTTACCCCAATATACAAAAAAAAACCTCTTTCATCTCTGAGGGTGGGGGAGGGTTCTTTATCTTTCTTCCAGAGACCGTCAGCCAGTCGGCAGCCTTATGGCGGCGTCTTGATAATCGCTTAGATTTTTGCAGCCGTAGAATTGAAAAGCCATTTATTTTTTTATTTTGTTATCTTTTTTTGTCTAGTTTTCTTGGATGGGGCATTTCAGAAGCGGGATCCTTCAAGTGGACCTGTCCTTACACATTATATATATATATATTGTATGTAACAGTTCCAGAATAATTCTCACATAGATCACAGTACTCCCCCCACCCCACAAAGCCTTCACCTGCTTTTATCTCTAGAAGGATGGCGCCATCTTTATTCAGGCATCAAAGATTTCTGTAAGGAGTCAAAGATCCAGCAGGGATTCCTTGTAACCAATCAGATCTTCTGGGGTCTGCAAACTTTTCAATTTGAGGGCCACCCATCAGATTTCGCCCTCCCTTACAGCAGAGCCCCCCCTCCCTTTTACATTGGAGTCCCCATCAAAGTTCCCGCCTTACATCAGGGTCTCCTCAGAATCCCCCCCCCCCCATTACATCAGGGTCCTCATCAGATCCCCTCTTTCACATTTGAGTTCCCATCAGATTCCCCATCATTGGTGTCAGCTGGAGGAATAGTGCCCCATTGTTGGTGACAATGTGGGAAATTGTACCCTGTTGATGTCATTTACAGGAATTATACCCCATCATTGGTGTCAGTGAGAGGAATAGTGACCCTTCATTGGTGTCAGTGAGAGGAATAGTAACCCATTGTTGGTGTCAGTGGGAGGAATAGTGCCCCATTGTTGTCAGTGGGAGGAATAGTACCCCATTGTTGGTGTCATTGGGAGGCATAGTGCGCTATTGTTGATGTCAGTGGGAGGAATAGTGCCCCATTGTTGGTGTCAGCTGGAGGAATAGTGCCCCATAGTTGGTGTCAGCTGGAGGAATAATACCCCATTGTTGGTGTCAGTGGGAGGAATAGTGCCCCATTGGTGTCAGTGGCAGCAATAGTGCCCCATTGTTGTCAGTGGGAGAAATAGTACCCCATTGTCGGTGTCATTGGGAGGAATTGTGCCCCATTGTTGATGTCAGTGGGAGGAATAGTACCCCATTGGTGTCAGTGGGAGGAATAGTGCCCCATTGTTAAAGTGACAGTGGGAGGAATAGTACCCCATTGTCTGTGTCATTGGGAGACATAGTGCCCCATTGTTGATGTCAGTGGGAGGAATAGTACCCCATTGTTGGTGTCAGTGGGAGGAATAGTACCCCATTGGTGTCAGTGGGAGGAATAGTGCCCCATTGTTGATGTCAGTGGGAGGAATAGTGCCCCATTGTTGATGTCAGTGGGAGGAATAGTACCCCATTGTTGATGTCAGTGGGAGGAATAGTGCCCCAAGGGCAAGATAAAGGCAAGCAAAGGGCCGCAGTTTGGAGACCCTTGCTCTGAGGTAATAAGGTTTAGAAGGACCGCTCTAGGGATTGTAACTTTGCGTTCTCGGTACAATCGTTCGGTTGCCTCACTCCCCCCACATACATGGACAGATCTACAATGATCGGAATTGTCTGAAAATCCCTGAGAACACGAAGAGCAATTTATGAGCCGAGACCTGAGAAATGTCTCCGAACAGAACTTCCGCCTCGAAGGACGTGAAATGCTCCTCTTGGAAGACGTCCACGTCAGGGTCTCGGACACCTTGAAGCTCCATCAAGGACCCTGATTAGCTGTCGCCAGGGTGACCGGCGGTAGAGTGCGGGAATTAATGGACTCGGAATGGAGGAGGACAGTCTGTTTTCCTGTAAGGCCCCAATAATGGAAACCTTCCTGAGTGCTCGGTCTATAAAAAGAAAATAATTAGACAATCCGAGCTGCTAATGAGATCAGCCGCAGCCGGCCCACTCCAGATCTACAAAGAGCTGGGAGAGAGTTCTCCGTCTGTCAATGAGTCTGCCTTTCTCTGGGAGGTTTGATGAAAGATTCAGCGTTCTGTGACAAAAGAGCGAGCATAGCTGGGGAGACGTTCCACCGCGAAAGGGAGACGTTCCACCGTGAAAGGGAGATGACGTTCAACCGTGAGCGGTCCAATGTGAAGGGGAGACGTTCCACCATGAAAGGGAGACGGTCCATCGTGAACGGGAGATGACGTTCCACCGCGAAAGGGAGATGTTCCACCGTGAGCGGTCCATCGTGAAGGGGAGACGTTCCACCGTGAAAGGGAGACGACCCACCGTGAAGGGGAGACGTTCCACTGCGAAAGGGAGACGATGTTCCACCACGAAAGGGAGACGACGTTCCACCGCGAAAGGGAGATGTTCCACCGTGAAAGGGAGACGTTCCACCTTGAAGGGAAGACGTTCTACCGGAGACGTTCCACCGTGAAAGGGAGACGTTCCACCGTGAAAGGGAGACGTTCCACCATGAAAGGGAGATGGCGTTCCACCGTGAAAGGGAGACGTTCCACTGTGAAAGGGAGACGTTCCACAATGAAAGGGAGACGTTCCACCATGAAAGGGAGACGGTCCATCGTGAAAGGGAGACGTTCCACCATGAAAGGGAGACGGTCCATCGTGAAAGGGAGATGATGTACCACCGCGAAAGGGAGATGTTCCAACGTGAGCGGTCCACTGTGAGGGGGAGACGATCCACCGTGAACGGGAGACGTTCTACCAGAGACGTTCCACCGTGAAAGGGGAGACGTTCCACTGCGAAAGGGAGACGATGTTCCACCACGAAAGGGAGACGACGTTCCACCGCGAAAGGGAGATGTTCCACCGTGAAAGGGAGACGTTCCACCTTGAAGGGAAGACGTTCTACCGGAGACGTTCCACCGTGAAAGGGAGACGTTCCACCGTGAAAGGGAGACGTTCCACCATGAAAGGGAGATGGCGTTCCACCGTGAAAGGGAGACGTTCCACTGTGAAAGGGAGACGTTCCACAATGAAAGGGAGACGGTCCACCATGAAAGGGAGACGTTCCACCATGAAAGGGAGATGGTCCATCGTGAAAGGGAGATGATGTACCACCGCGAAAGGGAGATGTTCCAACGTGAGCGGTCCACTGTGAGGGGGAGACGATCCACCGTGAACGGGAGACGTTCTACCGGAGACGTTCCACCGTGAAAGGATGATGTTCCACCGCGAAAGGGAGACGACGTTCCACCGCGAAAGGGAGACGACGTTCCACCGCGAAAGGGAGATGTTCCACCATGAGCGGTCCACTGTGAAGGGAAGACGTTCTACCGGAGACGTTCCACCGTGAAAGGGAGACGTTCCACCGTGAAAGGGAGACGTTCCACCGTGAAAGGGAGACGTTCCACCGTGAAAGGGAGACGTTCCACCGTGAAAGGACGACGTTTCATTGTGATTCCACCGTGAAAGGACGACGTTTCATCGTGTTTCCACAGTGAAAGGGAGACGTTCCACCGTGAAAGGACGACGTTCCACCGTGATTCCACCGTGAAAGGACGACGTTTGATCGTGATTCCACCGTGAAAGGACGACGTTCCACCGTGAAAGGGCGGTGATCCACAGTGATTCCTCAGTGAATGGACGGCGTTCCACCGTGAAAGGACGACGTTCCACAGTGAAAGGACGACGTTACACCGTTATTCCAAAGTGAAAGGACGACGTTACGCCGTGAAAGGACGACGTTACACCGTTATTCCAAAGTGAAAGGACGACGTTACACCGTGAAAGGACGACGTTACACCATGAAAGGACGACGTTACACTGTGATTCCACAGAGAAAGGGAGACGTTCTACCGTGAAAGGACGACGTTCTACCGTGAAAAGACATCGTTCTACAGGGAAAGGACGACGTTCTACCGTGAAAAGACGTCGTTCTACAGTGAAAGGACGACGTTCTACCATGAAAGGACGACGTTCTACCGCGAAAGGACGACGATCCACCGCGAAAGGACGACGATCCACCGCGAAAGGACGACGATCCACCGCGAAAGGACGACGATCCACCGCGAAAGGACGACGATCCACCGCGAAAGGACGACGATCCACCGCGAAAGGACGACGTTCTACCGCGAAAGAACGACGTTCTACCGCGAAAGATGCCATCCCATCTGAAGGTCATCGTGACCTGTAGGGTGTCTCCTCGCAGTGGACTCTTCATTCTTTTTTCTGTTCTAGAAAAGAGAACAACTAATTGCTCAGACTTTCCAACGTGCTGGAAAATCTCTGTGATGGGTCATTCTGAGGCTCACAAGTGCTTAAAGGGGAATTTCCCCCCCTCTTGGCTCTTAGTAGAATTGTCCTCTATTCAGATACTCAACCTGCCCAACAAATCCAGCGTTGTCTTGCTGCGACCTGCAGCTAAGTTGCCTTAGCATGGGTCACGTGCTATCGTCTAGGTCCACCTCCATAATCAGAAAATGGCTACCTCTTCTAGGTTCAGGCTGCCAGGTGCCCAGGATGATGGCCTCTGTGAGTTCCTAGGAGGCTGTGGGAGATATAAACATCATTGTTACATAGGCAGGAATGGCGATGGGGGGATTGGAGAGATGGAGATTTATTTGCACAGGCGGCGGCGGTGGGTGGGAGCTAAAGTCCGCTTTAACTCCTGGTTTTCACAAGACATCTGTTGCATTGCTTGTGCTTATCTGGCTGCATATGATCCCTCAAGCAGCCGACCCTCATGGTTGGTTCATAAGGCAACACACGCTCTCAACGAGGGTTCTGTGGAACCTTAAGCCTGGTACACACTACAGAAAAAAAACTGACCACTTTGGTCAGGAGCCGCCGTACTAACCATGTGAGGTTAGTTCAGCGATCTCCCCCCACTGAGCTGTTGTGTTCTGAGCCCAACATACACTTGGGCGGAATGTTGGCTGGTATTTTTTGTACCTGCAAATGTCTCCCGACATTCTACCCGTGTATACGGGGCTTTAGGGTTCCTCCACAGGTGGCTAGGGGTTCCTTGAGGTGTGGCTGACTGACCGCCCATCTGACGGTGTCTGCATAGTTCCAGGCCAAACACCATTTGGTAGAGCCAGCAGCATGGGTGACATTCTGACCACTACCAATCTAAGCTGCATTTGCCCAATGACGTCCAAAGGACTAATTATAGTAGGGGTTCCGTAAGGCCTAAAAGATATTTAAAGGGTTCCTCTGGCGTTATAAGGTTGGATTAGGCAGGAACAGTGTGTCTTACACCTTAGGCTTCTTCCAGAGGTGGCCAAGATTTCCTTGACCTGTGGCTGGCTGACCTCCCATGTGATGGTGCCTGCGTAGTTCCAGGTCCAAGACCAGCCCACAGCATGACTGCAAGGGTGGTATTCTGGCCACCACCAATCTAAGGAGCATTTACCCAATAACCTCCTTTGATGTTCCGTAAGGCCTGAAAGATATTTCAAGGGTTCCTCTGGGGTTATAAGGTTGGATTAGGCACCTTAGGCTTCCTCCAGAGGTGGCCAAGAGTTCCTTGACCAGTGACTGGCTGACCTCCCATGTGATGGTGCCTGCATAGTTCCAGGTCCAAGACCAGCCCACAGCATGACTGTAAGGGTGGCATTCTGGTCACCACCACCACTACCAATTTAGGTGCCTGCATAGTTCCAAGCCCAACACCATTTGGTAGAGCCAGCAACATGGGTGGCATTTTGGCCACCACCAATCTAAGTGGCATTTTCTCAATGACCTTCAATGGGCTAATTATAGTAGGGGTTCCGTAAGGCCTAAAATATATTTCAAAGGGTTCTTCTGGGGTTATAAGGTTGGGAAAGCCTGGATTACACCTTATGCTTCCTCCAGATGGTGCCTGCATAGTTTCAGGTCTGAGACCAGCCCACAGCATGACTGCAAGGGTGGAATTCTGGCCACCACCAATCTAAGTGGCATTTGCCCAAAGACCTCCAACAGACTAATTATAATAGGGGTTCCGTAAGGCCTAAAAGATATTTCAAGGGTTCCTCTGGGGTTATGAGGTTGGGAAAGCCTGGATTAGGCAGGAGCAGAGTGTCTTATACCTTAGGCTTCCTCCAGAGGTGACCAAGAGTTCCTTGACCTGTGGCTGGCTGACCTCCCATGTGATGGTGCCTGTGTAGTTCCAGGTCCAAGACCAGCCCACAACATGACTGTAAGGGTGGTATTCTGGCCACCACCAATCTAGGGGGCATTTACCCAATAACCTCCGTTGGGGTTCCGTAAAGCCTGAAAGATATTTCAAGGGTTCCTCTGGGGTTATAAGGTTGGATTAGGCAGGAACAGAGTGTCTTACACCATAGGCTTCCTCCAGAGGTGGCCAAGAGTTCCTTGACCTGTGGCTGGCTGACCTCCCATGTGATGGTGGCTGCATAGTTCCAGGTCCAAGACCAACCCACAGCATGACTGTAAGGGTGGCATTCTGGTCACCACCACCACCACTACCAATTTAGGTGCCTGCATAGTTCCAGGCCCAACACCATTTGGTAGAGCCAGCAGCATGGGTGGAATTCTGACCACCACCAATCTAAGCTGTATTTGCCCAATGACCTCCAACGGACTAATTATAGTAGGGGTTCCGTAAGGCCTGAAAGATATTTCAAAGGGTTCCTCTGGGGTTATAAGTTTGGGAAAGTCTGGATTACACCTTAGGCTTCCTCCAGATGGTGCCTGCGTAGTTTCAGGTCCGAGACCAGCCCACAAAATGACTGCATGGGTGGCATTCTGGCCACCACCAATCTAAGTGGCATTTGCCCAAAAACCTCCAACAGACTAATTATAGTAGGGGTTCCGTAAGGCCTAAAAGATATTTCAAGGGTTCCTCTGGGGTTATGAGGTTGGGAAAGCCTGGATTAGGCAGGAGCAGAGTGTCTTACACCTTAGGCTTCCTCCAGAGGGGGCCAAGAGTTGCTTGACCTGTGGCTGGCTGACCTCCCATGTGATGGTGCCTGCGTAGTTCCAGGTCCAAGACCAGGCCACAGCATGACTGCAAGGGTGGTATTCTGGCCACCACCAATCTAGGGGGCATTTACCCAATAACCTCCGTTGGGGTTCCGTAAAGCCTGAAAGATATTTCAAGGGTTCCTCTGGGGTTATGAGGTTGGGAAAGCCTGGATTAGGCAGGAACAGAGTGTCTTACACCTTAGGCTTTCTCCAGAGGTGGCCAAGAGTTCCTTGACCAGTGACTGGCTGACCTCCCATGTGATGGTGCCTGCATAGTTCCAGGTCCAAGACCAGCCCACAGCATGACTGTCAGGGTGGCATTCTGGCCACCACCAATCAAAGTGGCCTTTGCCCAATAACCTCCAATGGACTAATATAAGTAGGGATTCCATAAGGCCTAAAAAATTATTTCAAGGGTTCCTCCGGGTTTATAAGGTTGGGAAAGCCTGGACTAGACTATGTCTTACACCTTAGGCTTCCTCCAGAGGTTCTTGGGGGTTCCTTCACTTCTATACAATGGGCCAGACCCTTGTAGAACCAGATTGTAACATGCGTGGGGGTCATCTGTAGAGGAACCTACAACCGTTTTCTCTTTTTACTCATTGCGAGTAAACGTATGACCGGTGGTATCAAGAACCAGAATTCAGAGACCAGCCGATGGTTCCCGCAGGATTCCGGCGCCCGTAGTTACCGTCTTTTTCCATCACATACAATTACGGATACAATGTATTCCGCTCTTCACGCTTTGTGCTTAGCTGCGGGAAAAGTAACAACTCAGAATCTCAGCCGTCATTTTCTTGGACACATCAAAGATTCGCTCGGTCAGGACGGGATCCGCGGCTCCCTTTAATCACAAACCCCCTCCCCCCTTCTTTTTTTTTTGTCCTCGCTCTGTTCAGCTATGGAAGCAGCTTACAGATTCTGCCTAATTGATATTTGGTTTCTTCGGCTACATTGTTAACGAGCTCAGGTGCAGATTATTAATTAATTCCCAGCAGCTCAGAGCTCTGCGTAATCCCTACTAAAAAAAAAAAACCCCCATCGCCTGGACAGTCGGTGGCCAAAAATGCCCGTCGTCCAATCCCGGGCTCTCATCACTGGCGCCAAACATCAGGACGCGGTCCAGGCCGGAATCGCACTCTGCCATACCATTTAAAACCCGTTGTGCGTAAAGGTGCGTCTGGTCACGTGTCGACGACGTGCGTTATTGACCGGCGTTTTCCAAGGCGTTTGGTGTGGGTAGAGCGACGCCGCCACCAGCGACCGCGGTGTATGAATACGGCTGTAAAATGTTAAATGCATTTTCATGTGTTGTCATCGAATGCGAGGTGTCCCCCGAGAAACATAGAAAAGTCATGGCGGAAATAAGACCAAGTGGTCCGCCGAGTCTGCCCAATTTTTTATAATTTTATTTTTATTGTTTTTTACATGTTTTTGTATTTTTTTTTTTTTTTTTATGCAAAGAAAGATGAATATGTTGTATTTTTTTTCAAACTGCAGGAGGAACCAAGTGATATTCAAGAATAAATTATAAGATATGTATAATACATTTTAAATAAAAAATCTGTCTATCCATAAAATATATATACATATGTATAAAATAATAAATCATGGATATTTTAATATACAGTGTATATATATATATATATATATATATATATATATATATATATATATATACAATTACACATGCATTTTTTTTTTTTTTTTTTAATGAAAACATTTTTTTTTTTATATTTATAAAAATTATATATCGCTATACATATATATAGAAAATTACACACGCATTTTTTATTTATTTACTGATTTTTCTTTATATATATATATATATATATATATATATATATATATATATATATATATATATAAAAATTCTCTCTCTCTCTGTGTATATGTATGTGTGTATGTATATATATGTGTATGTATGTATATATATATATATATATATATATATATATATGTATATGTGTGTGTGTGTGTGTGTGTGTGTGTGTATATATATATATATATATATATATATATATATATATATATATATATATATATATATATACATACATACATACATACATACATACATACATACATACATACAGGGGCAGATCCACAGACAGGGTACGCCAACGTATCTACTGATACGCCGGCATACTTTCAAATTTCCCGCGTCGTATCTTTAGTTTGAATTCTCAAACCAACATACGACGGCATCTGGGTTCGATCCGACAGGCGTACGGCTTCGTACGCCTTTCGGATCGTAGGTGCAATACTTCGGCGTCCGCTGGGTGGAGTTCGCGTCGTTTTCCGCGTCGGGTATGCTAATTAGCTATTTTCGACGATCCACGAACGTACGTGCGGCCGTCGCATTCTCTTACGTCGTCTGTAGTCGGCTTTTCCCGGCGTATAGTTAAAGCTGCTATTTTGCGGCGTGTAGATAGATTTGCCACGTTAAGTATGGCCGTCGTTCCCGCGTCGAAATTTGAATAGTTTTATTTTTTTGCGTAAGTCGTCCGTGAATCGGGATGGACGTAATTCACGTCCTAAGTTAAAAAAAATTACGTTTTTGCGACATCATTTAGCGCAATGCACGGCAGGAAATTTTGAAACGGAGCATGCGCAGTTCATTCGGCGCGGGGACGCGCTTCATTTAAATGAATCACGCCCCCTACCCGCCGATTTGAATTACGCGCCGAGAGATACACTGCGCCGCCGTAAAACTTACGGCGCAAATTCTTTGTGGATTTAAAGAATTAAAAAGTAAGTTACAGCGGCGTAGCGTATCTCTGATACGCTGCGCCTATCTAAATGTATGTGAATCTGGCCCAAAGTGTGTATATAGACACTGCACACTTGTTTCTTGTTCAAATGTGTTCACTTTTCAAGTCCTGTAAGTGTATATAAAAAATTATAAACCTTTTTTTTACATGTTTTTTTATATTTTGCGTTTGTTTTTGTTTTTTTTTTGTCTTATCTTTTTCTGCATAAAAAAATGTTGTATTTTTCAAAATGATTTTCCAAAATAAAATCATAGTGTGTGTGTATATATATATTATTCATTTTAAATAGAAAATATCTATCTATAAAATATATATACGTAATGTATAAAATAATTAATCATGGGGAATTAAAATAATTAATATATATATAAAATTTTAATAAATATAAAAAACCTACAAATGATATATATACACACACACTTTTTAAACTTGAATTTTTTTATTCTTGTAATGTGTTGACGCAGTGCGGTATTGTAAATCGCGCTCTAAGCCAATACCTAACAAGGCACCATAGCGCATCGCATTATTGCATCAACAATTTGGGGGCACACCTGATTGTTGGGGCCCCCGGGCAGCTCGGTGTTTTCAGCGGGTGACGCACCGCGCCTTTCACCTGCCCGGTTTTTATTCATGATGGAAGCCCCTTCATTGTGAAGAGGCCGGCAAAGCACCTCAATTCAGGAAAACGCACGGGCGGGTCCAATCCCCGGGACCTATGAGAAGCCGCGCGGGGGGGGGGGTTATTCAGCCTCCGCCCATCAGTTGTAGACGGAGCGATGAGCGATCGGAGGATTAACCGTCTTCAATAGACATCAAGTATTTCAGGCGGGAATTCCGGAGATCAATTATCAGGAGGAGAAATCGATGGCAGAGATTCTGTATTTACACTTCTATTGTCTGCCGGAGATCCCGATCCATACCGGTAATCCAGTGCCGGGACTTCCTCCACACCGCGCGTCCCCAACCTTCACTCCCACCCCGGAATCCTCCTTCCATCCTCCGGGTGTACAGACTCCTCCCCCTGGACTGCAATCCTCCCTCCATATGTACAGGCTCCTCCCCCTGGACTGAAATCCTCCCTCCATATGTACAGGCTCCTCCCCCTGGACTGAAATCCTCCCTCCATGTGTACAGGCTCCTCCCCCTGGACTGAAATCCTCCCTCCATGTGTACAGGCTCCTCCCCCTGGACTGAAATCCTCCCTCCATATGTACAGGCTCCTCCCTCCATGTGTACAGGCTCCTCCCCCTGGACTGAAATCCTCCCTCCATTCTCCAGGGTGTACAGGCTCCTCCCCCTGGACTAAAATCCCCCCATGTGTACAGGCTCCTCCCCCTGGACTGAAATTCTCCCTCCATGTGTACAGGCTCCTCCCCCTGGACTGAAATCCTCCCTCCATGTGTACAGGCTCCTCCCCCTGGACTGAAATTCTCCCTCCATGTGTACAGGCTCCTCCCCTGGACTGAAATCCTACCTCCATGTGTACAGGCTCCTCCCCCTGGACTGAAATTCTCCCTCCATGTGTACAGGCTCCTCCCCCTGGACTGAAATTCTCCCTCCATGTGTACAGGCTCCTCCCCCTGGACTGAAATCCTCCCTCCATATGTACAGGCTCCTCCCCCTGGACTAAAATCCCCCCATGTGTACAGGCTCCTCCCCCTGGACTGAAATCCTCCCTCCATGTGTACAGGCTCCTCCCCCTGGACTGAAATCCTCTGGGTATACAGGCTCCTCCCCCTGGACTGAAACGGCTTCCTCTGATTTCACTGCACACTGCAAGCTTCTCACAATATGCATTAGAAGCTGCAGCCAGTCAGATAGAGCCCCGCCCTATTTCCTGGCTGGAGGACGCCCTGACCCCACCCCCTTTCATTTATTGGATTTCAGTTCAATCATGGAGGCATCCTGTGTGGGTATTTATTATGCAAATGCAGCCTGCTTAGGAACACCCACTACGGACTGATATCCGCCCATCAAGGCATTTTGATATTTGCATAACTCCTCCCACTGCTTGCATCAGGGCTCTTCCTTTTCATTCATTGGATTTCAGTTCTTCCAATCATGGAGGCTCAGAATCGAATGTGGGCGTTACCTGTGCAAAAACACGCCCACTCTTCCAAACTGATACCCACCCTTTAAGGTATTTTGATATTTGCATAACTCCTCCCACTGCCTGCATCAGGATTGATGGATCGCCCTATTTATTCATTGGATTTCAGTTCTTCCAATCACGGAGGCTCAGCATCACATGTGGGCGTTACCTGCCTGGGAACGCCCACTCCTCCAGACTGACACTCGCCCATCAAGGTGTTTTGATATTTGCATAACTCCTCCCACTGCTTGCATCAGAACTTGGGACTCTTCCTTTTCATTCATTGGATTTCAGTTTTACCAATCATGGAGGCTCAGTATCAAATGTGGGCGTTACCTATGCAACTACACGCCCACTCCTCCAGACTGATACTCGCCCATCAAGGTGTTTTGATATTTGCATAACTCCTCCCACTGCTTGCATCAGGACTGAGGGCTCTTGAGAGGACTTCTGAGGCCGGGGGGTGGGCGGGATGTTTTCAGGAAGCCCCTCCCACCAGCCATGATCTGCCGGTATTGCATAGAGAAATACTCTGTCCTGATGCAAGCAGTGGGGGAGGAGTTAGGCAAATATCAAAAATTCTTGATGGGGCGGGTATCAGTCTGGGAGGAGTGGGCGTTTCTAGGCAGGCTGTATTTGCATAGGTAACGCCCACACCTGACACTGAGCCTCCCCCATGATTGGAAGAACTGAAGTCCAATTAATGAAAGGGGCGGGAAGCAGTTATGCAAATATAAAAGTGGGCGGGTTGTCGGTGTGGGCGTTCCTATGCCAAGGCTGTATTTGCATAGGTAACACCCACATGTGATGCCTCCATGATTGACAGAACTGAAATTCCTTGACATCACCGGGGATAAAAATAAGGGATGTCATGAAAACGGCCCCTCCCACCCGCCATGATCTGTCTGCGTTGCGCAAAGGAGCGCATGGACCCAGTGATGACATCACAGATAAAGGAAACAAGCTTTATTTAAAACATTTATTAACATGTTGATGACGGGGGAGGGGGAAGCAGGGAAGGCACAGATGTACACGGGTCTAAGGGGGCGGGTGTTCCTCTGGGTGCCCCTCCCCCATATTGTCCGTCAGACTCCTCCTCCTCTGGTTGGGATCGGCTCATCTTCTCCCGGATCATCGCCGCCAACATCGGGTCCGTGAAATAATCTGAAAGAAAAACCCACAATCATTGGTCATTGGTTGTGCTCCGCCCCAAACCCCGCCCCCTGCTAAGGTGGGCCGGTCACTCAATTCCCGAAATGTCATAATATGAGGCATTTCCTCAGTCTCCCCCCCCCCCCCCCCCCAGTGATCAGACTGTACATTGTAACTTTGTAGGAGGAGTCATTTCCTCAGTCTTCCCTCCCCCCCAGTGATCAGGCTGTACATTGTAACTTTGTAGGAGGGGGAGGAGTCATTTCCTCAGTCTCCCCTCCCCCCCAGTGATCAGACTGTACATTGTAACTTTGTAGGAGGAGGCATTTTCTCAGTCCCCCCCCCCCCAGTGATCAGACTGTACATTGTAACTTTGTAGCCGGTCACATGGTGGGGTGACTGTTGGCCGCTCTCTGGCATGTAATGTGAATACGGTGGGGGACGGGCGCTCTGTGGAGACAGGTGAAGACGGAGTAATGGGACTATTACCCCCCAATGCCTGTGTCACACAGGGTTAACGCCCCCTTGTACCAGGCCTGACGGGGGAGGGGGGGGGTGAATGCCGCCTGCTCTCCGGTACAGCCGGGGTTAACGTTGGGTGCTGGGAAAGTCGCGCTCTCTCTTCTCCTCGCTCCCGTCGCCATGGTAACAGGTGCCTGTGCGTTCCCGTGTAACCGCATTACATGCCTATAATATGATTTAATAAGGGGCCCCTATTGGATCTTCCGGGGCCGTCTGGTTCCTGTCAGCAGCTGGAGTCGCCGGCGGTCGGGGGAGGGGGTCCGATAAGGAAAGACCCCGGGGGCCAGGACCTCCCAGGAAAAGCCTGGAACATGGGAAACGTCAGTTATTTTCCTCCCTGGATCTCCGGGGACACCGGCCACTCCCCCCCCCCCCACGCATGTACGGCGTGACAGCGTGGTCACCCCCGAAATCCGCCGGGGGAACGCGATCGCCATGATTAGTCATGTGACCCATCCCCCATCTCTCTATAATTGGCCCAATCACGTCACCTTCCTAATCTTCTTCCTTAATGACCAGCCTATCAGGACTCGCATCCCTCCAGCCCCGCCCTCTTTTTTTAGGGGTCTACCAGCGCCCCCCTTGTCTGTCCGGGGACCGGTACCGTTCAGTAATGTCTCTTTACATTGCAGCAAATAGTCCAATAGTCTTATCTACAGCCCTGACGAAGGGGGGATACCTGACCCCGAAACACTTCCTCTCTGAATTCCTTGTCACATGCAATAAAGATTTGAGTGGGGCGCTCTCATCCTTGTTTACATTTTTCAGAACATTCCAGGGACCCCCATATACAGCCTATACAGTTTTTATTTTGGGTCCCCCCCTGAGAATCTGATACCTGACGAAGGGGGGCGTCTGACCCCCGAAACACGTCGGCTTTTTCTCATTTCTTGTCAGATGCAGGAACGATTTAAGGGCACTCTCATCCTTGTTTACATTCTTCAGACTTTCCCTGAGGACCCCTAAGGTACCCTGGTTGGTAGAGCGCTGGCTATAAAGTTTTGATTTTAGATCCCCTCTGAGAATCTGATACCTGACGAAGGGAGGTGTCTGACCCCGAAACACGTCGGCTTCTTCTCCTTTTTCCTTGTCAGAAGAAGTAACGAACTGAGGGGTGATCTTACCCTTGTTTAAATTCTTCAGACTTTCCCTGGGTACCCTGGTTGGCAGAGCGCTGCCTATACAATTAACATTTTAGGCCCCCTCTGGGAATTTGATACCTGACGAAGGGGGGTGTCTGACCCCGAAACGTGTTGGCTTCTTCTCATCCTTGTTTACATTCTTCAGACTTTCCCTGAGACCCCTAAGGTGCCCTGGTTGGCAGAGCGCTGCCAATACTGTTTTGATTTTAGACCCACTCTGAGAATCTGATACCTGACGAAGGGGGGTGTCTGCCCCCCGAAACACGTTGGCTTCTTCTCATACTTGTTTACATTCTTCAGACTTTTCCCGGGACCTCCAAGGTACCCTGGTTGATAGAGCGCTGCCTATACAGTTTGGATTTTAGGAAACTGATCCCTGACGAAGCTGGGGGTGTTCGACCCCGAAACGTGTTGGCTTCTTCTCCCCATTTCTTGTCAGATGCAGTAAAAACCTAAGGGGCGCTCTCATCCTTGTTTACATTCTTGATACCACTTCAGGGCTCCCCCAGTTGATAGAGCGCTGCCTACACTATTTTGATTTTAGGCCCTCTGTAAGAATCTGGCTCCTGACGAAGGGCGGTGTCTAACACGAAACACGTTGGCTTCTTCTCCCCATTTCTTGCCACATGCAAAAAAGGGACTTTAGGGGTGCCCTCATCCTTCTTTACATTTTTCAGACTTTTTCCGGGACCTCCAAGGTTGGCAGAGTGCTGCCTATACAGTTTGGATTTTAGACCCCATCTAAGAAACTGAATTCTGAGGAAGGGGGGTCTCTGACCCCGAAATGCGTCGGCTTCTTCTCCCCATTTCTTGCCATGTGCAAAAAAAAGATCTGAGGGGAACTCTAAACCTTGTCTACAATTACTCCTACTTACGAACGGGAGGCGGCGTGACGTCTGTCCTCCTGCGCATGCGCGGGGCACTTTTCGACGGCGGGCACATTTCAATAGCACATCGGAAAACGACTCCCACTTACGAACGTGAGGCGTTGCGACGTCTCTGTCCTCCTGCGCATGCGCGGGGCACTTTTCGACGGCGGGCACATTTCGACAAAAAAAAAGGTGTTGTGTTCTGTCGCAATGTGCGCGCCCCCGAAAGGTGACCGCGCGTGCGCAGAACGGCAAAGACGTCACGCCCCCTTCCGTTTCGTAAGTAGGAGTCGTTTTCTGACTTATGAACAGATTTCGACTTAAGAACAAACCTACAGTCCCTCCCCCGTTCGTAACCTCGGGGGACTGCCTGTAGACTGTAAGGTCTTGGGTGCGGGATTCACATCAGTACCTCCCCCCCCCAGAAAGGGTTTTAAATTCTCGTGCCCCGCCCCAGTCTTTATTCTCGTGCCCCGCCTCAGTCTTTATTCTCGTGCCCCGCCCGTCTTTATTCTCGTGCCCCGCCCCAGTCTTTATTCTCGTGCCCCGCCCCAGTCTTTATTCTCGTGCTCCGCCCCAGTCTTTATTCTCGTGCCCCGCCCAGTCTTTATTCTCGTGCTCCGCCCCAGTCTTTATTCTCGTGCCCCGCCCAGTCTTTATTCTCGTGCCCCGCCTCAGTCTTTATTCTCGTGCCCCGCCCGTCTTTATTCTCGTGCCCCGCCCCAGTCTTTATTCTCGTGCCCCGCCCAGTCTTTATTCTCGTGCCCGCCCCAGTATTTATTCTCGTGCCCCGCCCCAGTCTTTATTCTCGTGCCCCGCCCCAGTCTTTATTCTCATGCTCCGCCCCAGTCTTTATTCTCGTGCCCCACCCCGGTCTTTATTCTCGTGCCCCGCCCCAGTCTTTATTCTCGTGCCCCGCCCCAGTCTTTGGTGGCACTAATTACCCTCCAGACATGGAGAAGGCCGCACTCCAGTCAGGTGGTGTCCCTACCGGGATGTGACTCCAGGACCCCGGAGCCCCGATGCAGGACCCGCGCCGCTCTCCTGGACGTGCGCCGGCAACACGCCCACCGGACGCCGTGTTTATCCTGCCCGCCGTCTCCTACACAGAGCCCAGAGCTGCGTCCTGCCAGTAATTCAATTCATTAAGGTTAAACATCCGCCGGGCCTCAGACGGAGAGAAGTCTATTTTTCCACTCACTCCGGCCTTCCCTGAGGACGGGAATATAATCCCCCCTCCCCCCAGGGCCCGTGTCTGCCAGCCGGGAGGACTTAACCACGTCCCTGCCGGGGAGGACCTTGGGCGGTGTACGGCCCGCTGCAAGGAAATCGGTCACCATTGGGCTTCTGGAGGAATCTTACCCCCCTCCCCCAAATCCCCCCCTCCGCCAAGAAAAATCACCCCTCCCAGCGCAGATCCTCTACCCCTAAAATGTCCCCTCCCAGTACAAATATACCCCCCCCCCCTTGCTGAAATCCTCCATCTCAGCATGATTATTTGCCCCCCCATTCCCCCCAAGCTCAAAGGACCCCCCCCCCCCTAAGAAAAAAAAATTCACCCCCTCCTAGTGCAAATCCTCTACCCCTAAAATTTCCCCTCCTAGTACACATCCCCCCCCCCTCCACACTCTTCAAACCCCCCCCCCCCAGCACAAATTGTCTCCCCCCTTCCCCTCCTAGAGGATGCAAATGACCCTTTTCGCTACAAATGTTCCTTTAGACCCGACAAAGAAATCACCGGATCTACAATTTTATATTCTGTGAAAACATTTTTATTCAAATATTGCTTCTCTATGCAGGCAGGGGGCCAAGCGCGGGACTAGCAAGGGGGACCTAATAAAGGGGGTCCAACCCGCTACTAGCAAGGTGGACCTAATAAAAGGGGTCCAACCCGCTACTAGCAAGGGGGACCTAATATAGGGGGGGGGTCCAACCCGGGACTAGCAAGGTGGAACCAATAACGGGGGTCCAACCCGCTACTAGCAAGGTGGACCCAATAACGGGGGTCCAACCCGGGACTAGCAAGTGGGACCTAATAAAGGGGGTCCAACCCGCTACTAGCAAGGGGGACCTAATATAGGGGGGGGGGGTCCAACCCGGGACTAGCAAGGTGGACCCAATAACGGGGGTCCAACCCGGGACTAGCAAGTGGGACCTAATAAAGGGGGTCCAACCCGGAACTAGCAAGGTGGACCTAATAAAGGGGGTCCAATCTGCTACTAGCAAGGGGGACCTAATAAAGGGAGTCCAACCTGCTACTAGCAAGGGGACCTAATAAAGGGGGTCCAACCTGCTACTAGCAAGGGGACCTAATAAAGGGGGTCCAACCTGCTACTAGCAAGGTGGACCTAATAAAGGGGGTCCAACCCGAGACTAGCAAGGTGGACCTAATAAAGGGGATCCAACCCACTAATAAAGGGGGTCCAACCCGCTACTAGCAAGGTGGACCTAATAAAGGGGGTCCAACCCGAGACTAGCAAGGTGGACCTAATAAAGGGGATCCAACCCGCTACTAGCAAGGGGGACCTAATAAAGGCGGTCCAACCCGCTACTAGCAAGGGGGACCTAATAAAGGGGGTCCAACCCGAGACCAGCAAGGTGGACCTAATAAAGGGGGTCCAACCGGCTACTAGCAAGGGGGACCTAATAAAGGGTGTCCAACCCGAGACCAGCAAGGGGGACCTAATAAAGGGGGTCCAACCCGAGACCAGCAAGGGGGACCTAATAAAGGGGGTCCAACCCGAGACTAGCAAGGGGGACCTAATAAAGGGGGGACTAGCAAAGGGAGATATAATAAAGTGGCCGTTGAATTTGTATAACCAGAATTGTAATGCGGTAAGACCGACTCTTCAGGTTGTTGCTTGAACCCGCCGTGACACCGACGATAGCCCCCCTCGCCGCTCAGACTTACATTCTGAGGAGATATCTGCGCACACTTATCAGCGAGATTAATTTCCCAGACGTCTCCCACTTCTTAATTACTTTTTGTTGGCGAAGTTAATAAACGTTTCCATTACTGCCGGGGACGATCGCGCCTTCTGTGACTCCGGAGCGCAGACTTAGTTAAGACTGAACGCGCCCTGAGATTGGACGCAGGGAATTCCCGACAAATGCCGTCTGTAGTGGAAACAATTCAATATCCGGAGCGGTAAAACGCGTCGTTCTTAGAAAGATTTGCTCTCGCTTCCTGTCCCGGTGACACCAGGATGAAGAGAGGATGTGGGTGTCACCAGAAGAGGAAGAGCAATAAAATCCTGAAGATTCTAGTCTCTACTAAGCAGATGTGATTTGTTGCTGTCTCTGTCCCCATTGGAGAGATATCCAATCTCTTCCTGTTCTTGGGACACCCTGTCATTGGGGCAGGAAGTGAGGGAAAGTCTCCCCAATGAACGGTCAAGCAGAGTGCTGGAGACCAGCGAATGATGGTGGAGAATTCTGGAGACCAGTGAATGATGGTGGAGAGTCCTGAGGACCAAAGGCCGATTGGGGAGTATACTGGAGACCAATGAATGATCAGGGAGAGTTCTGGGAACCAATGGACGATCTGAGAGAGTGCTGGAGAACAGAGAGCAATCAAAGACAGTGCTGGTGATCAAGGAACGATAGTGGAAAGAGCTGGTGGCCAAAAAAAACATCAGAGAGAGTGCTGGAGACCAAGGAACACTTGTGGAGAACACTGTAGACCAATGACTAATCAGGGAGAGTGCTGCAGACCAATGAATGGTCGGGGAGAGTGCTGCACATCAATGAACGTTCAGAGAGAGTGCTTCAGACCAATGAATGGTTGGAGAGAGTGCTGGAGACCAATGAATTGGTCAAGGAGAGTGCTGGAGACCAATGACTAATCGGGGAGAGTGCTGCACACCCATGAACTGTTGGGGAGAGTGCTGGGAACCAACGGACAATCTGAGAGAGTGCAGGAGGTAGGATCGGTCAGGGAGAGTGCTGGAGAACAATCAAAGACAGTGCTGGGGCCAAGGAACGATAGTGGAAAAAGCTGACGACCAAAAAACCATCAGAGTGCTGGAGACCAAGGAACACTTGTGGAGAACACTGTAGACCAATGAATGGTTGGGGAGAGTGCTGCAGACCAATGAATGGTTGGGGAGAGTGCTGCACACCAATAAATGTTCGGGGAGAGTGCTGCACACCAATAAATGTTCGGGGAGAGTGCTGCACACCAATAAATGGTCGGGGAGAGTGCTGCACACCAATAAATGGTCGGAGAGAGTGCTGGACACCAATAAATGGTCCGGGAGAGTGCTGCACACCAATGAATAGTCAAGGAGAGTTCTGGAGAACAGTGAATGGCCGGGGAGAGTGCTGGAGATCAATGAATGGCCGGGGAGCGTGCTGCAGACCAATGAATGGCCGGGGAGCATGCTGCAGACCAGTGAATGATCGGTGAGAGTACTGGAGACCAGTGAATGATAGGGGAGAGTG
Source organism: Rana temporaria (assembly GCF_905171775.1). Classification (NCBI taxonomy): domain Eukaryota; kingdom Metazoa; phylum Chordata; class Amphibia; order Anura; family Ranidae; genus Rana; species Rana temporaria. Next base: position 118,855,884 of record NC_053501.1, read on the forward strand.
CTGGAGACCATTAAACAGTCGGGAGAGTGCTGTAAACCAATGAATGATTTCAGAGAGTGCAGGCGACCAATGACCAATCAGGAAGAGTTCTGAAGACCAATGAATGATTCAGAAGAATGCTGGAGATTGAGGAGAAATTGGGGAGAGTACTGCAGACCAATGAATGATTTCAGAGCGTTCTGAAGACCAATGAGTGCGTCGGGAGAGTGGTTGATGAGCGCCGGTGGAGGAGAGAAGCCGGGAATTGGGTTTCCTTCCTCGCTGGTTGATGAGCGCCGATGCCGGGGAGAACCTGGGAATTGGGTTTCCTTCCTCGATGGTTGATGAGCGCCGATGCCGGAGAGAAGCCGGGAATTGGGTTTTCTTCCTCGGTGGTTGATGAGTGCCGATGCCAGAGAGAAGCCGGGAATTGGGTTTCCTTCCTCGGTGGTTGATGAGCGCCGATGCCGGAGAGAAGCCGGGAATTGGGTTTCCTTCCTCGGTGGTTGATGAGCGCCGATGCCGGAGAGAAGCCGGGAATTGGGTTTCCTTCCTCGGTGGTTGATGAGCGCCGATGCCGGAGAGAAGCCGGGAATTGGGTTTCCTTCCTCGGTGGTTGATGAGCGCCGATGCCGGAGAGAAGCCGGGAATTGGGTTTCCTTCCTCGGTGGTTGATGAGCGCCGATGCCGGAGAGAAGCCGGGAATTGGGTTTCCTTCCTCGGTGGTTGATGAGCGCCGATGCCGGAGAGAAGCCGGGAATTGGGTTTCCTTCCTCGGTGGTTGATGAGCGTCGATGCCGGAGAGAAGCCGGGAATTGGGTTTCCTTCCTCGGTGGTTGATGAGCGCCGATGCCGGAGAGAAGCCGGGAATTGGGTTTCCTTCCTCGGTGGTTGATGAGCGCCGATGCCGGAGAGAAGCCGGGAATTGGGTTTCCTTCCTCGGTGGTTGATGAGCGCCTATGCCGGAGAGAAGCCGGGAATTGGGTTTCCTTCCTCGCTGGTTGATGAGCGCCGATGCCGGAGAGAAGCCGGGAATTGGGTTTCCTTCCTCGGTGGTTGATGAACGCAGATGCCGGAGAGAAGCCGGGAATTGGGTTTTCTTCCTCGGTGGTTGATGAGCGGCGATGCCTGAGAGAAGCCGGGAATTGGGTTTCCTTCCTCGGTGGTTGATGAGCGCCGATGCCGGAGAGAAGCCGGGAATTGGGTTTCCATCCTCGGTGGTTGAAGAGCGCCGATGCCGGAGAGAAGCCGGGAATTGGGTTTCCTTCCTCGGTGGTTGATGAGCGCCGATGCCGGAGAGAAGCCGGGAATTGGGTTTCCATCCTCGGTGGTTGAAGAGCGCCGATGCCGGAGAGAAGCCGGGAATTGGGTTTCCATCCTCGGTGGTTGAAGAGCGCCGATGCCGGAGAGAAGCCGGGAATTGGGTTTCCTTCCTCGGTGGTTGATGAGCGCCGATCCCGGAGAGAAGCCGGGAATTGGGTTTCCTTCCTCGGTGGTTGATGAGCGCCGACGTTTCGTAGACCAGAAGAGGACATTTGTGTCTCGGCAATAAATACAATTCCTGAAAATTACGAGGCCCCCGGGGAACGCAGGAAACGCATTCTCCTCTGTCTCTCCCGGGATCAATATGGACAGACGTCTCCCTAATCCATGAGAATCCACATTATTCCTGCGATTTGTCTTGACAGCTTTACGATACAAAGTATCCGTCATTGACGCGGCGCCGCGGGCGTGATGGACGAGGTGTGAGCGGAGATAATGTGTTTCTGTCCTGTCGCTCCCCATCCTTCCGAGTGATGAAGTGCCTCTACCCCCCTCCTAATCTCCAGGACGGTACATTCCCTCCCTCCGCGTCCTTATTAATGGGAGCGCAAAACGTATGCGGGGACTGGTCTACCTGGCAAAAGATTCATAACGCAATGAGCGCCGTCTTGTGATTGGCTGATCCCTTCCTGTGCTATAGGGAAGTGGTGGTCTACTTACTAGATATAGGAAGTCTCTGCTGCGGCCTCTGACATTCCCATTGGGGGGGGGGGGGGACACATAATATTCAGTCTATGTTGTATTACGAAAGATTGTCAGAGACTGCAAACATCCTACAGGAGATGATCAGAGACTGCAGACATAGTACAGGAGATGATCAGAGACTGCAAACATCATACAGGAGATGGTCAGAGACCGCAAACATCCTACAGGAGATGGTCAGAGACTGCAGACATAGTACAGGAGATGGTCAGAGACGGCAGACATGATACAGGAGATGGTCAGAGACTACAGACATAGTACAGGAGATGGTCAGAGACTGCAGACATCCTACAGGAGGTGGTCAGAGACTGCAAACATCCTACAGGAGATGGTCAGAGACTGCAAACATCCTACAGGAGATGGTCAGAGACTGCAAACATCCTACAGGAGATGGTCAGAGACTGCAGACATAGTACAGGAGATGGTCAGAGACTGCAGACATAGTACAGGAGATGGTCAGAGACTGCAGACATAGTACAGGAGATTGTCAGAGACTGCAGACATAGTACAGGAGATGGTCAGAGACTGCAGACATCCTACAGGAGACCAATAAACGATCAGGAAGAGTGTTGTAGTGTTGTAGACCTTTGATTGGTCTGGGAGATTGTTGTAGGCCAATGACTGATCAGGAAGAGTGTTGCAGACCAATGATCAATTGGGGAGAGTTCTGGAGAGCAATAAATGATCAGAGAGAGTGTTGGGGACCAATGAAGTATCAGGAAAATTGTTGGAGACCAATGAAGGATCAGGGAGAATGCTGGAAACCAATGAAGGATCGAAAAGAATGCTTAAGACCAATACGGTTGGGGAAAGAGCTGGAGACCAATAAATGATTAGGTAAATTGTTGGTGACGGATGAAGGATCGAGAAGAATGCTGGAGACCAATGAACAGTTGGGGGGGGGGGGGGGAGAACTGGAGACCAATGAATGTTTAGGGAAATGGTTGGAGATGGATAAAGGATCCAGGAGAATGCTGAAGAACAATGAATAATTGAGAAGAATGCTGGAGACCAATGATCGATTGGGGAGAGTGCTGGAGACCAATGAAGGATCAAGATGATTGTTGGAGAGGGATGAAGGATCATGGAGAATGTTGGAGACCAATGAACGGTTGGGGAGAATGCTGGAGACCAATGAACGGTTGGGGAGAATGCTGGAGACCAATGAACGGTTGGGGAGAATGCTGGAGACCAATGAACGGTTGGGGAGAATGCTGGAGACCAATGAACGGTTGGGGAGAATGCTGGAGACCAATGAACGGTTGGGGAGAATGCTGGAGACCAATGAACGGTTGGGGAGAATGCTGGAGACCAATGAACGGTTGGGGAGAATGCTGGAGACCATTGAAGGATCAAAAAGAATGCTGGAGTCCAATGAATGGTTGGGAAGAGTGCTGGAGACCAATGAATGATCAGGGAAGTTGTTGGAGATTGAGGAGAATGCTGGAGACCAATAGAGGAACGAGAAGAATGCTGGAAACCAATGAACGATTTGGGAGAGTCCTGGAGACCAATGAAGGATCAGGACGATTGTTGGAGAGGGATGAAGGATCATTGAGAATGCTGGAGACCAATGAGGGATCGACAAGAATGCTAGAGAAAAATGAACAGTTGGGAAGAGTGCTGCAGACCAATGAATGATCAGGGAAATTGTTGGAGCTAGAGGAGAATGCTGGAGACCAATGAATGATCAGGGAGATCAGGATGATAGTTGGACAGGGATGAAGGATCACGGAGAATGCTGTTGACCAATGAACGGTTGGGAACAATGCTGGAGACCAATGAATGATCAGGGAAATTGTTGGAGACCAATGAAGGAGCAGGGAAATTGTTGGAGACCAATGAAGGATCAGGGAGATAGTTGGATTTGGATGAACAATTAGGGACATTTTTGGAGATTGAGAAGAATGCTGGAGACCAATGAACGGTTGGGGAAGGTGCTGGGGTCTCCAGCACCTTCCCCATTCCCTGAATGATCAGGAAAATTGTTGGAGACCAATGAAGGATCAGGACGATTGTTGGGGAGGGATGAAGGATCATGGAGAATGCTGGAGACCAATGAACGATCTGGGGAACCAATGAACGATCAGGGAGAGTTCCAGGAACCAATGAAGGATCAGGGAGAGTCCCAGGAACCAATGAACGATCAGGGGAACCAATGAACGATCAGGGAGAGTTCCAGGAACCAATGAAGGATCAGGGAGAGTCCCAGGAACCAATGAACGATCAGGGAGAGTTCCAGGAACCAATGAACGATCAGGGAGAGTCCCAGGAATCAATGAAGGATCAGGGGAACCAATAAAGGATCAGGGAGAGTCCCAGGAACCAATGAATGATCAGGGGAACCAATGAACGATCAGGGAGAGTCCCAGGAACCAATGAAGGATCAGGGAGAGTCCCAGGAACCAATGAAGGATCAGGGAGAGTCCCAGGAACCAATGAACGATCAGGGAGAGTCCCAGGAACCAATGAACGATCAGGGAGAGTCCCAGGAACCAATAAATGATCAGGGAGAGTCCCAGGAACCAATGAACGATCAGGGAGAGTCACAGGAATCAATGAAGGATCAGGGGAACCAATGAACGATCAGGGAGAGTCCCAGGAACCAATGAAGGATCAGGGAGAGTCCCAGGAACCAATGAAGGATCAGGGAGAGTCCCAGGAACAAATGAACGATCAGGGAGAGTCCCAGGAATCAATGAAGGATCAGGGGAACCAATAAAGGATCAGGGAGAGTCCCAGGAACCAATGAATGATCAGGGGAACCAATGAACGATCAGGGAGAGTCCCAGGAACCAATGAAGGATCAGGGAGAGTCCCAGGAACCAATGAACGATCAGGGAGAGTCCCAGGAACCAATGAACGATCAGGGAGAGTCCCAGGAACCAATAAATGATCAGGGAGAGTCCCAGGAACCAATGAACGATCAGGGAGAGTCACAGGAATCAATGAAGGATCAGGGGAACCAATGAACGATCAGGGAGAGTCCCAGGAACCAATGAAGGATCAGGGAGAGTCCCAGGAACCAATGAAGGATCAGGGAGAGTCCCAGGAACAAATGAACGATCAGGGAGAGTCCCAGGAACAAATGAACGATCAGGGAGAGTCCCAGGAACCAATGAGCGATCAGGGAGAGTCCCAGGAACCAATGAGCGATCAAGGAGAGTCCCAGGAACCAATGAGCGATCAGGGAGAGTCCCAGGAACCAATGAACGATCGGTGAAAGTAGCGCTCTTCCCATTCCCTACCCCCAGAGAGATAACGTCTTACCTGCCGCAAACTGGCGGATGTTCTCGGGACGGTGGAGCAGAACCTCCCTAGAGAGACACAGAGAGACGTGATTGGTTGGGGGCCCCGCACTCAGATTGGGGGGGGGGGGGCAGGTTGATGAGATTATAATCACCGTGTAAACGCAGACAGCAGCAGGCGCACTTCCTGGTGGCTCCGGAGGTAGCGCTCATTATCGATCCGGGTCTGGATCTGCAGGAGGAGAGATCACATACATAGGGATCAGAGATCCAACCAATGACAGGAGACGATCGATCTACGTGTCACCATCAACCACCAATCAAAGAACATGACCGTGGGAAACAACCAATCAGATGTCAGATTGCTGGTTTTAGTTGATTGATCATTGGAGGGATATATTAGATGATTGATGACTGATAATGATCCGAGTCATGGGGGAGGGGGGCAGTGGTTATATTAGATGATTGATCATTGCAGGGGCTGTGTAATGTAAAGGGGGACAGAGGTGGGGGGGGGGCTGTGTAATGTAAAGGGGGACAGAGGTGGGGGGGGGGCTGTGTAATGTAAAGGGGGACAGAGGTGGAGGCTGTGTAATGTAAAGGGGGACAGAGGTGGGGGGGGTGTAATGTAAAGGGGGACAGAGGTGGAGGGGCTGTAATGTAAAGGGGGACAGAGGTGGGGGGGCTGTGTAATGTAAAGGGGGACAGAGGTGGGGGGGGTGTAATGTAAAGGGGGACAGAGGTGGGGGGTGTGTGTAATGTAAAGGGGGACAGAGGTAGGGGGGCTGTGTAATGTAAAGGGGGACAGAGGTAGGGGGGGCTGTGTAATGTAAAGGGGGACAGAGGTGGGGGGCTGTGTAATGTAAAGGGGGACAGAGGTGGGGGGGCTGTGTAATGTAAAGGGGGACAGAGGTGGGGGGTGTGTGTAATGTAAAGGGGGACAGAGGTAGGGGGGGCTGTGTAATGTAAAGGGGGACAGAGGTGGGGGGGCTGTGTAATGTAAAGGGGGACAGAGGTGGGGGCTGTGTAATGTAAAGGGGGACAGAGGTGGGGGGTGTGTGTAATGTAAAGGGGGACAGAGGTAGGGGGGCTGTGTAATGTGAAGGGGGACAGAGGTAGGGGGGGCTGAGTAATGTAAAGGGGGACAGAGGTGGAGGGGCTGTAATGTAAAGGGGGACAGAGGTGGGGGGGCTGTGTAATGTAAAGGGGGACAGAGGTGGGGGGGCTGTGTAATGTAAAGGGGGACAGAGGTGGGGGGGCTGTGTGTAATGTAAAGGGGGACAGAGGTGGGGGGCTGTGTAATGTAAAGGGGGACAGAGGTGGGGGGCTGTGTAATGTAAAGGGGGACAGAGGTGGGGGGGCTGTGTAATGTAAAGGGGGACAGAGATGGGGGGGCTGTGTGATGTAAAGGGGGACAGAGGTGGGGGGGCTGTGTAATGTAAAGGGGGACAGAGGTGGGGGGGCTGTGTAATGTAAAGGGGGACAGAGGTGGGGGGGCTGTGTAATGTAAAGGGGGACAGAGGTGGGGGGGGGGCTGTTTAATGTAAAGGGGGACAGAGGAGGGGGGGCTGTTTAATGTAAAGGGGGACAGAGGTGGGGGGGCTGTGTAATGTAAAGGGGGACAGAGGTAGGAGGGCTGTGTAATGTAAAGGGGGACAGAGGTGGGGGGGCTGTGTAATGTAAAGGGGGACAGAGGTGGGGGGGCTGTGTAATGTAAAGGGGGACAGAGGTGGGGGGGGCTGTTTAATGTAAAGGGGGACAGAGGTAGGGGGGCTGTTTAATGTAAAGGGGGACAGAGGAGGGGGGTGTGTGTAATGTAAAGGGGGACAGAGGTAGGGGGGCTGTGTAATGTAAAGGGGGACAGAGGTAGGGGGGGCTGTGTAATGTAAAGGGGGACAGAGGTGGGGGGGCTGTGTAATGTAAAGGGGGACAGAGGTGGGGGGTGTGTGTAATGTAAAGGGGGACAGAGGTAGGGGGGGCTGTGTAATGTAAAGGGGGACAGAGGTGGGGGGGCTGTGTAATGTAAAGGGGGACAGAGGTGGGGGCTGTGTAATGTAAAGGGGGACAGAGGTGGGGGGTGTGTGTAATGTAAAGGGGGACAGAGGTAGGGGGGCTGTGTAATGTAAAGGGGGACAGAGGTAGGGGGGGCTGAGTAATGTAAAGGGGGACAGAGGTGGAGGGGCTGTAATGTAAAGGGGGACAGAGGTGGGGGGGCTGTGTAATGTAAAGGGGGACAGAGGTGGGGGGGGCTGTTTAATGTAAAGGGGGACAGAGGAGGGGGGGCTGTTTAATGTAAAGGGGGACAGAGGTGGGGGGCTGTGTAATGTAAAGGGGGACAGAGGTGGGGGGGGCTGTGTAATGTAAAGGGGGACAGAGGTGAGGGGGGGCTGTGTAATGTAAAGGGGGACAGAGGTGGGGGGGCTGTGTAATGTAAAGGGGGACAGAGGTAGGGGGGCTGTGTAATGTAAAGGGGGACAGAGGTGGGGGGCTGTGTAATGTAAAGGGGGACAGAGGTGGGGGGGCTGTGTAATGTAAAGGAGGACAGAGGTGGGGGGCTGTGTAATGTAAAGGGGGACAGAGGTAGGGGGGCTGTGTAATGTAAAGGGGGACAGAGGTGGGGGGGGCTGTGTAATGTAAAGGGGGACAGAGGTGGGGGGGCTGTGTAATGTAAAGGGGGACAGAGGTGGGGGGGGGGGCTGTTTAATGTAAAGGGGGACAGAGGAGGGGGGGCTGTTTAATGTAAAGGGGGACAGAGGTGGGGGGGCTGTGTAATGTAAAGGGGGACAGAGGTGGGGGGGGCTGTTTAATGTAAAGGGGGACAGAGGAGGGGGGACTGTTTAATGTAAAGGGGGACAGAGGTGGGGGGGCTGTGTAATGTAAAGGGGGACAGAGGTGGGGGGGGCTGTGTAATGTAAAGGGGGACAGAGGTGAGGGGGGGCTGTGTAATGTAAAGGGGGACAGAGGTGGGGGGGCTGTGTAATGTAAAGGGGGACAGAGGTAGGGGGGCTGTGTAATGTAAAGGGGGACAGAGGTGGGGGGCTGTGTAATGTAAAGGGGGACAGAGGTGGGGGGGCTGTGTAATGTAAAGGGGGACAGAGGTGGGGGGCTGTGTAATGTAAAGGGGGACAGAGGTGGGGGGGCTGTGTAATGTAAAGGGGGACAGAGGTAGGGGGGCTGTGTAATGTAAAGGGGGACAGAGGTGGGGGGCTGTGTAATGTAAAGGGGGACAGAGGTGGGGGGGCTGTGTAATGTAAAGGAGGACAGAGGTGGGGGGCTGTGTAATGTAAAGGGGGGCAGAGGTGGGTGGGGGGCTGTGTAATGTAAAGGGGGACAGAGGTGGGGGGGCTGTGTAATGTAAAGGGGGACAGAGGTGGGGGGGGGTGTAATGTAAAGGGGGGCAGAGGTGGGGGGGGGGTGTAATGTAAAGGGGGACAGAGGTGGGGGGGCTGTGTAATGTAAAGGGGGACAGAGGTGGGGGGGGGTGTAATGTAAAGGGGGACAGAGGTGGGGGGGTGTAATGTAAAGGGGGACAGAGGTGGGGGGGGTGTAATGTAAAGGGGGGCAGAGGTGGGGGGGGTGTAATGTAAAGGGGGACAGAGGTGGGGGGGCTGTGTAATGTAAAGGGGGACAGAGGTGGGGGGGGGTGTAATGTAAAGGGGGACAGAGGTGGGGGGGGGTGTAATGTAAAGGGGGGCAGAGGTGGGGGGGGTGTAATGTAAAGGGGGACAGAGGTGGGGGGGGGGGTGTAATGTAAAGGGGGACAGAGGTGGGGGGGGTGTAATGTAAAGGGGGACAGAGGTGGGGGGGCTGTGTAATGTAAAGGGGGACAGAGGTGGGGGGGGGTGTAATGTAAAGGGGGACAGAGGTGGGGGGGGGTGTAATGTAAAGGGGGGCAGAGGTGGGGGGGGGTGTAATGTAAAGGGGGACAGAGGTGGGGGGGGGGTGTAATGTAAAGGGGGACAGAGGTGGGGGGGCTGTGTAATGATTATATAGGGGTCATATTGGGGGGGGGGGTATATATAAGAATTGGGGTCCCTCTGCTGAATGGTGGGCGTGTCCCGTCCAGACCCTCCACCAATCAGGAGTGTAGAACATTTCTAGATCTATAACACACTGTTATTTATTATAGGGGGGGGACCTCACCTTCCAGGCCCCCAGCAGGCTCTCTTGTTCGGGGTTCAGGGCCCCGGGATCCGCCATCTTCCTCTCCTCTCGGGGGGGACGCTCTCCCGGTTGCTAGGGGCGGGGGATCCACGTGACCGGTTGCGGCCCCGCCCCGTTCTCGGGGAGATTGTTACCATGGAGACGGCCGAGCTTAGTGGGAGGCCCGCGCGTGACGTCACTGACCAGGTATGTGGGCGGAGCCTGACCATCGGCGCCGTGTCCTGAGGCGGGCAGCCAATCAGGGTTGTCCTTCGGATGAATGGAGGAGTGTGGTTACCAGGGGCAACAGAGGAACAAGCCGAGCTGTTTCCATGGTGACACCTCCCCTGTGGTGTCCCCCCTCCCCCCATATATTATATAGTACTATCCCCTCCCCCCATACATTATATACAAGCCCCTCCCCCATACATTATATACAAGCCCCTCCCCCCATATATACCGTCCCCGACCTCCACCGACCGTCCCCGACCTCCACCGACTGCCACTGACCTCCACCGGCCGTCCCCGACCTCCACCGACCGTCCCCGACCTCCACCGACCGTCCCCGACCTCCACGACCGTCCCCGACCTCCACCGACCGTCCCCGACCTCCACCGACCGTCCCCGACCTCCACCGACCGTCCCTGACCTCCACCGACCGTCTTGACCTCCACCGACCGTCCCCGACCTCCACCGACCGTCCCCGACCTCCACCGGCCGTCCCCGACCTCCACCGACCGTCCCTGACCTCCACCGGCCGTCCCCGACCTCCACCGACCTCCACTGTCCGTCCCCGACCTCCACCGACCGTCCCGACCTCCACGACCGTCCCCGACCTCCACCGGCCGTCCCTGACCCACCGACCGTCCCCGACCTCCACGGCCGTCCCTGACCTCCACCGACCGTCCCTGACCTCCACCGACCGTCCCGACCTCCACGACCGTCCCCGACCGTCCCCGACCTCCACCGACCGTCCCTGACCTCCACCGACCGTCCCCGACCTCCACCGACCGTCCCCGACCTCCACCGACCGTCCCCGACCTCCACCGACCGTCCCTGACCTCCACCGACCGTCCCGACCTCCACCTGACCGTCCCCAGACCTCCACCGACCGTCCCAGACCTCACCGACCGTCCCGACATCCACCGACCGTCCCGACCTCCACCGACCGTCCCTGACCTCCACCGACCGTCCCGACCTCCCGACCGTCCCCGACCTCCACCGACCGTCCCCGACCTCCACCGACCGTCCCTGACCTCCACCGACCGTCCCCGACCTCCACCGACCGCCACCGACCGTCCCTGACCTCCACCGACCGTCCCCGACCTCCACCGACCGTCCCCGACCTCCACCGACCGTCCCCGACCTCCACCGACCGTCCCTGACCTCCACCGACCGTCCCCGACCTCCACCGACCGTCCCTGACCTCCACCGACCGTCCCTGACCTCCACCGACCGTCCCCGACCTCCACCGACCGTCCCCGACCTCCACCGGCCGTCCCCGACCTCCACCGACCGTCCCCGACCTCCACCGGCCGTCCCTGACCTCCACCGGCCGTCCCCGACCTCCACCGACCGTCCCTGACCTCCACCGACCGTCCCTGACCTCCACCGACCGTCCCCGACCTCCACCGACCGTCCCCGACCTCCACCGACCGTCCCTGACCTCCACCGACCGTCCCCGACCTCCACCGACCGTCCCTGACCTCCACCGACTGTCCCTGACCTCCACCGACCGTCCCCGACCTCCACCGACCGCCACTGACCTCCACCGGCCGTCCCTGACCTCCACCGACCGTCCCCGACCTCCACCGACCGTCCCCGACCTCCACCGACCGTCCCTGACCTCCACCGACCGTCCCCGACCTCCACCGACCGTCCCCGACCTCCACCGACCGTCCCCGACCTCCACCGACCGTCCCTGACTGCCACCGGAAGTCCCCGACCTCCACCGACCGTCCCCGACCTCCACCGACCATCCCTGACCTCCACCGACCATCCCTGACCTCCACCGACCGTCCCCGACCTCCACCGACCGTCCTCGACCTCCACCGACCGCCCCCGACCTCCACCGACCGTCCCTGACCCACCGACCGTCCCCGACCTCCACCGACCGTCCCTGACCCACCGACCGTCCCTGACCTCCACCGGCCGTCCCTGACCTCCACCGACCGTCCCTGACCTCCACCGACCGTCTCTGACCTCCACCGACCGTCCCCGACCTCCACCGACCGTCCCCGACCGCCACTGACCTCCACCGGCCGTCCCTGACCTCCACCGACCGTCCCTGACCCACCGACCGTCCCTGACCGCCACCAGAAGTCCCCGACCTCCACCGACCGTCCCCGACCTCCACCGACCGTCCCCGACCTCCACCGACCGTCCCTGACCTCCACCGACCGTCCCTGACCTCCACCGACCGTCCCCGACCTCCACCGACCGTCCCTGACCTCCACCGACCGTCCCCGACCTCCACCGACCGTCCCCGACCTCCACCGACCGTCCCTGACCTCCACCGACCTTCCCTGACCTCCACCGACCGTCCCCGACCTCCACCGACCGTCCCCGACCTCCACCGACCGTCCCTGACCACCGACCGTCCCTGAACTCCACCGACCGTCCCTGACCTCCACCGACCATCTCAGACCTCCACCGACCGTCCCCGACCTCCACCGACCGTCCCCGACCTCCACCGACCGTCCCTGACCTCCACCGACCGTCCCTGACCTCCACCGACCATCTCAGACCTCCACCGACCGTCCCCGACCTCCACCGACCGTCCCCGACCTCCACCGACCGTCCCCGACCTCCACTGACCGTCCCCGACCGTCCCTGACCTCCACCGGCCGTCCCTGAATGCCACCGACCGTCCCCGACCTCCACCGACCGTCCCTGACCTCCACCGACCGTCCCTGACCTCCACCGACCGTCCCCGACCTCCACCGACCGTCCCTGACCTCCACTGACCGTCCCCGACCGTCCCTGACCTCCACCGACCGTCCCTGACCTCCACCGACCTCCACCGACCGTCCCTGACCTCCACCGACCGTCCCCGACCTCCACTGACCGTCCCCGACCGTCCCTGACCTCCACCGGCCGTCCCTGAATGCCACCGACCGTCCCCGACCTCCACCGACCGTCCCTGACCTCCACCGACCTCCACCGACCGTCCCTGACCTCCACCGACCGTCCCCGACCTCCACTGACCGTCCCCGACCGTCCCTGACCTCCACCGACCGTCCCCGACCTCCACTGACCGTCCCCGACCGTCCCTGACCTCCACCGACCGTCCCTGACCTCCACCGACCGTCCCTGACCTCCACCGACCGCCACCGACCGTCCCTGACCTCCACCGACCGTCCCCGACCTCCACCGACCGTCCCTGACCTCCACCGACCGCCACCGACCGTCCCTGACCTCCACCGACCGTCCCTGACCTCCACCGACCGCCACCAACCGTCCCCGACCTCCACCGACCGTCCCCGACCTCCACCGACCGTCCCCGACCTCCACCGACTGTCCCCGACCTCCACCGACCGTCCCCGACCTCCACCGACCGTCCCTGACCTCCACCGACCGTCTCTGACCTCCACCGACCGTCCCCGACCTCCACCGGCCGTCCCCGACCTCCACCGGCCGTCCCCGACCTCCACCGACCGTCCCTGACCTCCACCGGCCGTCCCCGACCTCCACCGACCTCCACTGACCGTCCCCGACCTCCACCGACCGTCCCCGACCTCCACCGACCGTCCCCGACCTCCACCGGCCGTCCCCGACCTCCACCGGCCGTCCCTGACCCACCGACCGTCCCCGACCTCCACCGGCCGTCCCTGACCTCCACCGACCGTCCCTGACCTCCACCGACCGTCCCTGACCTCCACCGACCGTCCCTGACCTCCACCGACCGTCCCCGACCGTCCCTGACCTCCACCGACCGTCCCTGACCTCCACCGACCGTCCCCGACCTCCACTGACCGTCCCCGACCTCCACCGACCGTCCCCGACCTCCACCGACCGTCCCTGACCTCCACCGGCCGTCCCCGACCGTCCCTGACCTCCACCGACCGTCCCTGACCTCCACCGACCGTCCCCGACCTCCACCGACCGTCCCCGACCTCCACCGGCCGTCCCTGACCTCCACCGACCGTCCCTGACCGCCACCGGCCGTCCCCGACCGTCCCTGACCTCCACCGACCGTCCCCGACCTCCACCGACCGTCCCCGACCTCCACCGGCCGTCCCTGACCTCCACCGACCGTCCCCGACCTCCACCGGCCGTCCCTGACCTCCACCGACCGTCCCTGACCGCCACCGACCGTCCCCGACCTCCACCGGCCGTCCCCGACCTCCACTGACCGTCCCCGACCGTCCCCGACCTCCACCGACCATCCCCGACCTCCACCGACCGTCCCCGACCTCCACCGACCGTCCCCGACCTCCACCGACCGTCCCTGACCTCCACCGACCGTCCCTGACCTCCACCGACCGTCCCCGACCTCCACCGACCGTCCCCGACCTCCACCGGCCGTCCCCGACCTCCACCGACCGTCCCCGACCTCCACCGGCCGTCCCTGACCTCCACCGGCCGTCCCCGACCTCCACCGACCGTCCCTGACCTCCACCGACCGTCCCTGACCTCCACCGACCGTCCCCGACCTCCACCGACCGTCCCTGACCTCCACCGACCGTCCCTGACCTCCACCGACCGTCCCCGACCTCCACCGACCGTCCCTGACCTCCACCGACTGTCCCTGACCTCCACCGACCGTCCCCGACCTCCACCGACCGCCACTGACCTCCACCGGCCGTCCCTGACCTCCACCGACCGTCCCCGACCTCCACCGACCGTCCCCGACCTCCACCGACCGTCCCTGACCTCCACCGACCGTCCCCGACCTCCACCGACCGTCCCCGACCTCCACCGACCGTCCCCGACCTCCACCGACCGTCCCTGACTGCCACCGGAAGTCCCCGACCTCCACCGACCGTCCCCGACCTCCACCGACCATCCCTGACCTCCACCGACCATCCCTGACCTCCACCGACCGTCCCCGACCTCCACCGACCGTCCTCGACCTCCACCGACCGCCCCCGACCTCCACCGACCTCCACCGACCGTCCCTGACCCACCGACCGTCCCCGACCTCCACCGACCGTCCCTGACCCACCGACCGTCCCTGACCTCCACCGGCCGTCCCTGACCTCCACCGACCGTCCCTGACCTCCACCGACCGTCTCTGACCTCCACCGACCGTCCCCGACCTCCACCGACCGTCCCCGACCGCCACTGACCTCCACCGGCCGTCCCTGACCTCCACCGACCGTCCCTGACCCACCGACCGTCCCTGACCGCCACCGGAAGTCCCCGACCTCCACCGACCGTCCCCGACCTCCACCGACCGTCCCCGACCTCCACCGACCGTCCCTGACCTCCACCGACCGTCCCTGACCTCCACCGACCGTCCCCGACCTCCACCGACCGTCCCTGACCTCCACCGACCGTCCCCGACCTCCACCGACCGTCCCCGACCTCCACCGACCGTCTCTGACCTCCACCGACCTTCCCTGACCTCCACCGACCGTCCCCGACCTCCACCGACCGTCCCCGACCTCCACCGACCGTCCCTGACCACCGACCGTCCCTGAACTCCACCGACCGTCCCTGACCTCCACCGACCATCTCAGACCTCCACCGACCGTCCCCGACCTCCACCGACCGTCCCCGACCTCCACCGACCGTCCCTGACCTCCACCGACCGTCCCTGACCTCCACCGACCATCTCAGACCTCCACCGACCGTCCCTGACCTCCACCGACCGTCCCTGACCTCCACCGACCATCCCTGACCTCCACCGACTGTCCCCGACCTCCACCGACCGTCCCTGACCTCCACCGACCGTCCCTGACCTCCACCGACTGTCCCCGACCTCCACCGACCGTCCCCGACCTCCACCGACCGTCCCCGACCTCCACTGACCGTCCCCGACCGTCCCTGACCTCCACCGGCCGTCCCTGAATGCCACCGACCGTCCCCGACCTCCACCGACCGTCCCTGACCTCCACCGACCGTCCCTGACCTCCACCGACCGTCCCCGACCTCCACCGACCGTCCCTGACCTCCACTGACCGTCCCCGACCGTCCCTGACCTCCACCGACCGTCCCTGACCTCCACCGACCTCCACCGACCGTCCCTGACCTCCACCGACCGTCCCCGACCTCCACTGACCGTCCCCGACCGTCCCTGACCTCCACCGGCCGTCCCTGAATGCCACCGACCGTCCCCGACCTCCACCGACCGTCCCTGACCTCCACCGACCTCCACCGACCGTCCCTGACCTCCACCGACCGTCCCCGACCTCCACTGACCGTCCCCGACCGTCCCTGACCTCCACCGACCGTCCCCGACCTCCACTGACCGTCCCCGACCGTCCCTGACCTCCACCGACCGTCCCTGACCTCCACCGACCTCCACCGACCGTCCCTGACCTCCACCGACCGCCACCGACCGTCCCTGACCTCCACCGACCGTCCCTGACCTCCACCGACCTCCACCGACCGTCCCCGACCTCCACTGACCGTCCCCGACCGTCCCTGACCTCCACCGACCGTCCCTGACCTCCACCGACCGCCACCAACCGTCCCTGACCTCCACCGACCGTCCCCGACCTCCACCTGCAAAAAAGAAATGCTCGGGGTGACTACATATGCACCTATAAACCCCAAGGCTGCGCCGCAAACCGCAAGAAAAACGAAAAAAAAAAGAGGGCGTGCGTTTCATTTATTTTTTTTAACTTTATTGAAATGTCACAAAAGGACACATCATTGGAGATAATGCACAGCGCTGCGGTTTGACGGCGTGAAAGCGGCGAATGTACATCGCGGGGGGGGGGGGGATTATATGGCCGCCATTAATTGTCTCTAATTGGGAGTGTCAGTCCAGTAATTGCCCCGTCCTGGGGCAGAGAGGGTTAATGTTGGGGGGAGGGGAATGTTCTACAAAGAGACCCCAGCTGCTGATTGTCTGTGGGGGGGGGAGGGGGATTGTGGGGTCATCAGGGGACACAGCGACACGGGGACAAAAGTATCATCACAAAGGCGCCGGCCTCCATTGTTATGTCCGACTCAGTGTGGTGACAACAGTACGGGGACACAATGTACGGGGGACACAATGTACGGGGACACAATGTATGGGGACACAATGTACGGGGACACAATGTATGGGGACACAATGTACGGGGACACAATGTATGGGGACACAATGTACGGGGACACAATGTATGGGGACACAATGTATGGGGACACATCATACAGGGACACATCATATGGGGACACAATGTACGGGGACACAATGTACGGGGACACAATGTATGGGGACACATCATACGGGGACACAATGTACGGGGACACATCATACGGGGACACAATGTACGGGGACACAAGGTACGGGGACACATCATACGGGGACACAATGTACGGGGACACGATGTATGGGGACACAATGTATGGGGACACATCATACGGGGACACAATGTACGGGGACACAATGTATGGGGACACATCATACGGGGACACAATGTATGGGGACACATCATACGGGGACACAATGTACGGGGACACAAGGTACGGGGACACAATGTACGGGGACACATCATACGGGGACACAATATACGGGGACACATCATACGGGGACACAATGTACGGGGACACATCATATGGGGACACAATGTACGGGGACACGATGTATGGGGACACAATGTATGGGGACACATCATACGGGGACACAATGTACGGGGACACAATGTACGGGGACACAATGTACGGGGACACAATGTACGGGGACACATCGTACGGGGACACAATGTACGGGGACACATCATACGGGGACACAATGTACGGGGACACATCATACGGGGACACAATGTACGGGGACACATCATACGGGGACACAATGTATGGGGACACAATGTACGGGGACACATCATACGGGGACACAATGTACGGGGACACAATGTATGGGGACACAATGTACGGGGACACATCATACGGGGACACAATGTACGGGGACACATCATACGGGGACACAATGTACGGGGACACAATGTACGGGGACACAATGTACGGGGACACAATGTACGGGGACACATCATACGGGGACACAATGTACGGGGACACAATGTACGGGGACACAATGTACGGGGACACAATGTACGGGGACACATCATACGGGGACACAATGTATGGGGACACAATGTACGGGGACACAATGTATGGGGACACAATGTACGGGGACACAATGTATGGGGACACAATGTACGGGGACACAATGTATGGGGACACAATGTATGGGGACACATCATACAGGGACACATCATATGGGGACACAATGTACGGGGACACAATGTACGGGGACACAATGTATGGGGACACATCATACGGGGACACAATGTACGGGGACACATCATACGGGGACACAATGTACGGGGACACAAGGTACGGGGACACATCATACGGGGACACAATGTACGGGGACACGATGTATGGGGACACAATGTATGGGGACACATCATACGGGGACACAATGTACGGGGACACAATGTATGGGGACACATCATACGGGGACACAATGTATGGGGACACATCATACGGGGACACAATGTACGGGGACACAAGGTACGGGGACACAATGTACGGGGACACATCATACGGGGACACAATGTACGGGGACACATCATACGGGGACACAATGTACGGGGACACATCATATGGGGACACAATGTACGGGGACACGATGTATGGGGACACAATGTATGGGGACACATCATACGGGGACACAATGTACGGGGACACAATGTACGGGGACACAATGTACGGGGACACAATGTACGGGGACACATCGTACGGGGACACAATGTACGGGGACACATCATACGGGGACACAATGTACGGGGACACATCATACGGGGACACAATGTACGGGGACACATCATACGGGGACACAATGTATGGGGACACAATGTACGGGGACACATCATACGGGGACACAATGTACGGGGACACAATGTATGGGGACACAATGTACGGGGACACATCATACGGGGACACAATGTACGGGGACACATCATACGGGGACACAATGTACGGGGACACAATGTACGGGGACACAATGTACGGGGACACAATGTACGGGGACACATCATACGGGGACACAATGTATGGGGACACAATGTACGGGGACACATCATACGGGGACACAATGTACGGGGACACAATGTATGGGGACACAATGTACGGGGACACATCATACGGGGACACAATGTACGGGGACACATCATACGGGGACACAATGTATGGGGACACAATGTACGGGGACACATCATACGGGGACACAATGTACGGGGACACAATGTACGGGGACACAATGTACGGGGACACATCATACGGGGACACAATGTACGGGGACACATCATACGGGGACACAATGTACGGGGACACAATGTACGGGGACACAATGTACGGGGACACAATGTACGGGGACACATCATACGGGGACACAATGTACGGGGACACAATGTACGGGGACACAATGTACGGGGACACAATGTACGGGGACACATCATACGGGGACACATCATACGGGGACACAATGTACGGGGACACAATGTACGGGGACACAATGTACGGGGACACAATGTACGGGGACACATCATACGGGGACACAATGTACGGGGACACAATGTACGGGGACACATCATACGGGGACACATCATACGGGGACACAATGTACGGGGACACAATGTACGGGGACACAATGTACGGGGACACAATGTACGGGGACACATCATACGGGGACACAATGTACGGGGACACAATGTACGGGGACACATCATATGGGGACACAATGTACGGAGGGGGGCACATCAATAAAGTTTTTAAAAAAAAAAGAAAATAAACTAAACGCTACAATTTTTTGTACCAATGTGTCGCACCGCCCCCAGCACAGCGCACGAGATTTCCCATCGAGATGCACCTCGTTTTGCTCGCGGTTTGCGGCGAGGTCTCAGGGTTTATAGGTGGATATGAACTCACCCGAGCGGCCGCCATGTTTGTAGGCACGTGGGCGGTCGGTGGCGGGCAGGTAACCCTCAGCCTCATTGTGACCACACGCGCCTAGAAAAGCGCGGCGCAAGCCGATTTATCTGAACGCGCCAGTGTGACAAAACGCGTGTCCGAAGCCAAATAATTTCCAAGGTTTGCGAATCTCAGCGCGGCGTAA
>NC_053501.1:118875651-118903151 GCF_905171775.1 Rana temporaria
AAAAAAAACACACACGATCGGTTAATCCAATGAAAACGGTCCTTCGGTCCGTTTTCATCAGATGAACCGATCGTGTGTACAGGGCATAGGGGTTTTGGCTAGGGTTGATGGGGTAAGAGTCAAGGTTATGGCTGGGGTTGATGTTGGGGTTAGAGTCAAGGTTATGGCTAGGGTTGATGTTGGAGTTAGAATCAAGGATACGGCTAGGGTTGATGGCTAGGGTTGATGTTGGTGTTAGAGTCAAGGGTATCCTTGGTCAAGATTCAAGGTTATGGCTAGGGTTGATGTTTGGGGTTACAGATACAATTATTGCCAGGGTTGATGTTAAAGTTACTGTTAGGGTCAAAGTTGGGGTTAGAGTTAAGGCTACAGTTCGGATTACAGTACGGGTTTACAGTAATGTCCCGTACACACAATTAGAATATTGTACGATCGTATGACTTTTTTCACTTAATTTTTTTTTCGTAAGGTTTACGGCTAGGGTTGATGTTGGGGGTTAGCATCAAGGTTACGGCTAGGTTTGATGTTGGGATTAGAGTAAGGGTTTTGGCTAGGGTTGATGGGGTTAGAGTTATGGTTATGGCTAGGGTTAATGTTGGGGTTAGAATCAAGGATACGGCTAGGGTTGGTGTTGGGGTTAGCGTCAAGGTTATGGCTAGGGTTGATGTTGGGGTTAGAGTCAAGGTTATGGCTAGGGTTGATGTTAAGGTTAGAGTCAAGGGTATGGCTAGGGTTGATGTTGGGGTTAGAGTCAAGGTTATAGCTACGGTTGATTTTGGGGTTAGAATTAAGGGTACGGCTAGGGTTGATGTTGGGGGTTAGCACCAAAGGTTACGGCTAGGGTTGATGTTGGGATTAGAGTAAAGCCACATGGTCGGAATTCCAATGGGACTCTTTCTGTCGGGAATTCCAACAGAAATTTTTATCAGACGAACCGATCGTGTGTACAGGGCATTACTCTAATCACAACATCAACCCTAGCCGTAACCTTGATGCTAACCCCCAACATCAACCCTAGCCATAACCTTAATTCTAACCCCAACATCAACCCTAGCCGTAACCTTAATTCTAACCCCAACATCAGAATTGGTTCTCAATTTTCCCGTCGGAATTTTCAACTGACTTTTTCCGCTTGGAAATCCCGATCGTGTTTTACGGGGCATAAGGGTTTTGGCTAGGGTTGATGGGGATAGAGTTAAGGGTTTTGGCTAGGGTTGATGGGGTTAGAGTTAAGGGTTTTGGCTAGGGTTGATGGGGTTAGAGTTAAGGGTTTTGGCTAGGGTTGATGAGGTTAGAGTTAAGGGTTTTGGCTAGGGTTGATGAGGTTAGAGTTAAGGGTTTTGGCTAGGGTTGATGGGGTTAGAGTTAAGGGTTTTGGCTAGGGTTAATGGGGTTAGAGTTAAGGGTTTTGGCTAGGATTGATGAGGTTAGAGTTAAGGGTTTTGGCTAGGGTTGATGTTGGGGTTACAGATAAAATTATTGCTTGGGTTGATGTTGAGGTTACAGTTAGGATTACAGTACGGTTTAGAGTTAGAGTTAAGGTTATGGTTAGGGTTAAAGTTGGGGTTAGATTTAGGGTTGTCTTTAGGGTTAAAGTTGGGGTTAGATTTAAGTCTTCTCTGTTCCTCAGTATCGGACATCGTGTTCTCGGCTAACAAAGGAACCACATTGTGGCACGAGAACAGATCTAGGAACGTTGAAAGGAGCTTCTCTTAACCACAGGAGCCACTTAAATCCCATTGTACCAGAAAAAAAACTATTGATTCCGATCCATTATGCCAAAATGGCAAATTTCCCAATTTTGTACCGTAAGCCTCGAAATTTCGCTCTTCCTCAGTATGAACCCAATTCATTTCTTCCAAGGGACTTCTCGTAGATTACGATACCCCGAAAACCCCGATCCACCTCCATGTCCCCCAACTCTTCATCTCCACCACGTAAGTCTAATTGTCCTTCAAAAACACTTTCCGACAACCTTTTTCTTAAATTTTCTGAGGGCTTGTTATATTAATATTCCACAAACCTCCCCCCCCCCCCCCACCCCACCCCCACCCTCCTACAGATAACCATTACACCACCTCCCTTCCCCTCCCCCCTTTTTTTTCCTTAAGGCATTTAGAAACACCAAGTTTCTACCAACGATCCAATTTGCGGAAATCTACGCCGACACACACAAAGGAGCAGAGCCGCGCTCTATCAGGAAATTGCAGGAGCACCAAAGTGGACACCGGTGATGGTCGGCAAGATGGAGTGGAAGAAGATAAATCCACAATTGTGTGATATTGTTCCAAAAAAAAAAAAAATAAGAGAACAAATGCCCCCCCCCCCCCCAGAAGGAGAGGGTGCAGTGAGGGTTTGGGTGATGGAATACCGGGGCAGATTTTTGGACATTACAAAATTTGGGCAAGTCCGGAATTTTACTCCACCACCTTCCCACCACCCCCCCTCCAGTTCCCGCAGGTAATTACCGTCATCCAGCTCGGTTTTTAGGTCCCTCCAGTAACAAACTGATTTGCGCTTATGAAATATTAAAAGCCCCCCCCCCATCCTCCAGGTACCTTTCCCCCCCCCCACTCCCACCCCCCCCCTATCCCAATGGTGCGGAGAAGACACAGGTGCCTAAGACTTTTATCCCAAGAACTTGCAATCTAGTGCAGTGGTGGTGGAAGGAGGTGGAATTTGTGCTGGGAGGGGGAGGGGGGGGCCGAAGTAGGGGGAGAACATGTGTACCATGATGGGAAATTTTAGGTGTAGAGAATTTGTGCTAGGAGGGGTACATTTATTTTTTTGGGGGAGGGGACATTTTAGTGGGGGGGGGGCAGATTTGTACAGGGAGTGGGGCATTATGTGTCAGCAAAACCCCCCCTCCAAAAAACAACAACGGGGGACTAATCTGCATGCTTACCCCCTAAGCATAAGTTTTCCCTCCTCCCTGTACAAATCTGCCCCCCCCCCCCCCGCCTAGCACAAATTCTCTACACCTAAAATTTCACACCCCCCCCACTTCGGATCCCCCCCTCCCAGCACAAATTCCGCCTCCTAGCTCAAATGCCCCCCCCCCAAAAAAAAAGATAAGAAATTTACCCCTCCTAGCACAAATCTCTAACCCCTAAAATTTCCCCTCCTAGTACACATCTTCTCCCCTCCTAGCACAAATTTTTGCCCCCCCCATCCCCCAAGTCCCCCAAATTCAAATCCCCCCCCTCCCAAAAAAAAATGCCACCTAGTAAAAATCTTCTACCCCTAAAATTTCCCTTCCTGGTACACATTTCCTCCCCCACTTCCAATCCCCCCCTCCCAGCACAAATTCCCCCCTCCTAGTACAAATCTTTGCTCCCCCATCCTCCAAATTTCTCTAGCTTAAATTCCCCCCGAATCCCCCCTCCTAGCACAAATCTTTGCCCCCCCCCCCCATCCCATGAGTTCAAATGCCCCCCACCCAAAGAAAAAGATAAAAAATGTACCCCCTCCTAGCACAAATCTTATAGCCCTAAAACGTCCCCTCCTAGAAAACATCCCCCCCACTTAAAATCCCCCCTCCCAGCACAAATTCCCCCCAAATCCCCCATCCTAGCACAAACCTTTAGACCCCGCCCCCAGAAGTGTAGAGTGTGGGTGTATAATTGGACCCCGCCCCCAGAAGTGTAGAGTGTGGGTGTATAATTAGACCCCGCCCCCAGAAGTGTACAGTGTGGGTTTATAATTGGACCCCGCCCCCAGAAGTGTACAGTGTGGGTGTATAATTAGACCCCGCCCCCAGAAGTGTACAGTGTGGGTGTATAATTAGACCCCGCCCCCAGAAGTGTACAGTGTGGGTGTATAATTAGACCCCACCCCCAGAAGTGTACAGTGTGGGTGTATAATTAGACCCCGCCCCCAGATGTGTACAGTGTGGGTGTATAATCAGACCCCGCCCCCAGAAGTGTACAGTGTGGGTGTATAATTAGACCCCGCCCCCAGAAGTGTACAGTGTGGGTGTATAATCAGACCCCGCCCCCAGAAGTGTACAGTGTGGGTGTATAATTAGACCCCGCCCCCAGAAGTGTACAGTGTGGGTGTATAACCAGACCCCGCCCCCAGAAGTGTACAGTGTGGGTGTATAATCAGACCCCGCCCCAGAAGTGTACAGTGTGGGTGTATAATTAGACCCCGCCCCCAGAAGTGTACAGTGTGGGTGTATATTTAGACCCCGCCCCCGGGAGCTGGCAGTATAAATAATGTCCTGGCCCCAGGAGCTTACAATTTAGGGTTGTAATGAGTCCCTGGCCCCAGGAGCTTACAGGCTATTGTTATGATGGGACCCTGACCCAAACAGCTTGCAATCTAGTGGCATGGACCAGTAGTTGTTCCCAGGAGCTTACAATCTAGTGTAATGTAATTTGCAGTCTTGTGATGTAATGCCAGAGCTCACGGTAATTAGGTTTGCAGTCTGTTGCTATAATGAGTGGCTCAATAAACCACCCCCTCGTTACTGCCACAGGAAGCTTACCATCTATTCTACGACCCGCCGGTCTGAGAAGCCTTCCAGCCTGGGTGGTTTCACCAATTTGCCGAACACCAACTTCATACATGGGATTGCATGTCATAGTCTTACATAGGCCCTTATTTCTAGAGGAGCCCAACTGGACCCCAGACAGAGCTCTGGGTGTAATGACAGGTCCTCATTCTCAACAGATCCCAACTGGACCATGGGCAGAGCTCTGGGTGTAATGACAGGTCCTCGTTCTCAACAGATCCCCACCTGGACCATGGGCAGAGCTCTGGGTGTAATGACAGGTCCTCGTTCTCAACAGATCCCCACCTGGACCCCAGACAGAGCTCTGGGTGTAATGACAGGTCCTCATTCTCAACAGATCCCAACTGGACCATGGGCAGAGCTCTGGGTGTAATGACAGGTCCTCGTTCTCAACAGATCCCCACCTGGACCATGGGCAGAGCTCTGGGTGTAATGAGAGGTCCTTGTTCTCAACAGATCCCCACCTGGACCATGGGCAGAGCTCTGGGTGTAATGAGAGGTCCTTGTTCTCAACAGATCCCCACCTGGACCATGGGCAGAGCTCTGGGTGTAATGACAGGTCCTTGTTCTCAACAGATCCCCACCTGGACCATGGGCAGAGCTCTGGGTGTAATGATAGGTCCTCATTCCCAAAGGACTCCAACTGGACCCTGGGTAGAGCTCTGGGTGACAGGTCCTCATTCTCAACAGATCCCCACCTGGACCCCAGACAGAGCTCTGGGTGTAATGACAGGTCCTCATTCTCAACAGATCCCCACCTGGACCATGGGGAGAGCTCTGGGTGTAATGACAGGTCCTCATTCTCAACAGATCCCCACCTGGACCCCAGACAGAGCTCTGGGTGTAATGACAGGTCCTCATTCTCAACAGATCCCAACTGGACCCTGGGCAGAGCTCTGGGTGTAATGACAGGTCCTCATTCCCAAAGGACTCCAACTGGACCCTGGGCAGAGCTCTGGGTGTAATGACAGGTCCTCGTTCTCAACAGATCCCCACCTGGACCATGGGCAGAGCTCTGGGTGTAATGACAGGTCCTCGTTCTCAACAGATCCCCACCTGGACCCCAGACAGAGCTCTGGGTGTAATGACAGGTCCTCATTCTCAACAGATCCCCACCTGGACCCCAGACAGAGCTCTGGGTGTAATGACAGGTCCTCATTCTCAACAGATCCCCACCTGGACCATGGGCAGAGCTCTGGGTGTAATGACAGGTCCTCGTTCTCAACAGATCCCCACCTGGACCATGGGCAGAGCTCTGGGTGTAATGACAGGTCCTCATTCTCAACAGATCCCCACCTGGACCCCAGACAGAGCTCTGGGTGTAATGACAGGTCCTCATTCTCAACAGATCCCCACCTGGACCCTGGGCAGAGCTCTGGGTGTAATGACAGGTCCTCGTTCCCAACATACCCCAACCGGACCATGGGCAGAGCTCTGGGTGTAATGGCAGGTCCTCATTCTCAACAGATCCCCACCTGGACCACGAGCAGAGCTCTATGTGTAATGACAGGTCCTCGTTCTCAACAGATCCCCACCTGGACCATGAGCAGAGCTCTGGGTGTAATGATAGGTCCTCATTCCCAAAGGACTCCAACTGGGCCCTTAGCAGAGCTCTGGGTGTAATGACAGGTCCTCGTTCCCAACATACCCCACCTGGACCCTGGGCAGAGCTATTAGTGTAATGACAGGTCCTTCTTCCCAACAGTTCCCACCTGGACACAGCTTTGGGTGTAATGACAGGTCCTCGTTCTCAACAGATCCCCACCTGGACCATGGGCAGAGCTCTGGGTGTAATGGCAGGTCCTCGTTCTCAACAGATCCCCACCTGGACCCCAGACAGAGCTCTGGGTGTAATGATAGGTCCTCATTCCCAAAGGACTCCAACTGGACCCTGGACAGAGCTCTGGGTGACAGGTCCTCATTCTCAACAGATCCCCACCTGGACCATGGGCAGAGCTCTGGGTGTAGTGATAGGTCCTCATTCCCAAGGGACACCTACTGGGCCCTTAAAAGAGAACTGGGTGCAGTGACAGGTCTTCAACTCAAGCAGACCCCACCTGGACCCTGGACAGAGCTCTGGGTGTAATGTCAAGTCCTTATTCCAACAGACGCCCAACTGAACCCTTAGCAGAGCTCTAGGTGTAATGACAGCTCCTCGCCCCCAGTAGACCCAACCTGGACAGAAATCTTTTTGTATTGACAGGTCCTCCTTCCCAACAGACACACCTGGATCCTGGACAGCGCTCTGGGTGTAATGACAGGTCCTCATTTTTATGAGACCCCCCCACCTGGATGCTTAACAGAGCTCCAGGTGTATTAACAGGTCCTCATTCCCAACAGTTCCCACCTGGACCCTGGACAGCGCTTTGGGTGTAATGACAGGTCCTCACCTCCAGTAGACCCAACCTGGACAGAAATCTTGGTGTGATGACAGGTCCTCCTTCCCAACAGACCCCGCCTGGACCCTGGACAGCGCTCAGGGTGTAATGACAGGTCCTCCTTCCCAACAGTTCCCACCTGGACACAGCTTTGGGTGTAATGACAGGTCCTCACTTCCAGCAGACCCTACCTGGATGCTTAACAGAGCACTAGGTGTAATGACAGGTCCTCGCCCCCAGTAGACCCAACCTGGACAGAAATCTTGGTGTATTGACAGGTCCTCCTTCCCAACAGACCCCGCCTGGACCCTGGACAGCGCTTTGGGTGTAATGACAGGTCACCTCACCTCCAGCAGACCCAACCTGGATGCTTAACAGAGCTCTTGGTGTATTGAGGGGTCCTCATTCCCAACAGTTCCCACCTGGACCCTGGACAGCGCTTTGGGTGTAATGACAGGTCCTCACCTCCAGTAGACCCAACCTGGGCAGAAATTTTGGTGTATTGAGGGGTCCTCATTCCCAACAGACCCTTCCTGGACCCTGGACAACTCTCTGGGTGTAATGACAGGTCCTCGCCTTCCAGTAGACCCAACCTGGACAGAAATCTTTGTGTAATGACAGGTTCTCCTTCCCAACAGACCCCACATGGACCCCGGACAGTGCTCTGGATGTTATGACAGGTCCTCATTTTTATGAGACCCCCCACCTGGACCATGCACAGAGCTCTTGGTGTATTGAGGGGTCCTCATTCCCAACAGTTCCCACCTGGACAGCGCTTTGGGTGTAATGACAGGTCCTCACCTTCCAGTAGACCCAACCTGGACAGAAATCTTGGTGTGATGATAGGTCCTGCTTCTCGAAAGACCCCCCTAGACCCTGGACAGCACTCTGGGTGCAATGACAGGTCCTCCTTTCCAACAGTTCCCACCTGGACCCTGGACAGCGCTCAGGGTGTAATGACAGGTCCTCATTTTTATGAGACCCCCCACCTGGATGCTTAACAGAGCTCTAGGTGTATTGAGAGGTCCTCATTCCCAACATTTCCCACCTGGACAGAGCACTAGGTGTAATGACAGGTCCTCACCTTCCAGAAGACCCAACCTGGACAGAAATCTTGGTGTGATGACAGGTCCTGCTTCTTGAAAGACCCCCCTAGACCCTGGACAGCGCTCTGGGTGTAATGACAGGTCCTCCTTTCCAACAGTTCCCACCTGGACCCTGGACAGAGCTCTGGGTGCAATGACAGGTCCTCCTTTCCAACAGTTCCCACCTGGACCCTGGACAGAGCTCTGGGTGTAATGACAGGTCCTCATTTTTATGAGACCCCCCACCTGGACAGCGCTCTTGGTGCACTGACAGGTTCTCACCTCCAGCAGACCCCCCCACCTGGACCCTGGACAGCGCTCTGGGTGTAATGACAGGTCCTCATTTTTATGAGACCCCCACCTGGACCCTGGACAGCGCTCTGGGTGTAATGACAGGTCCTCATTTTTATGAGACCCCCACCTGGACCCTGGACAGCGCTCTGGGTGCAATGACAGGTATTCATTTTTATGAGACCCCCCACCTGGACCCTGGACAGTGCTCTGGGTGCAATGACAGGTCCTCATTTTTATGAGACCCCCCCACCTGGACCCTGGACAGCGCTCTTGGTGCAATGACAGGTTCTCACCCCCAACAGACCCCCACCTGGACCCTGGACAGAGTTTATTGTATAAGTCGCCCCCCCCCCCCAATCCCATCCCCGCTCCACCTGCCTGTGGACTCATCAGCTGCTCCCGGCACACAGAAGGTTCATTAACCCTTACAAATCCCACTTCTATTCAATTGCAAGCACTCCCCCCCTCCTCCTGAGACCCCCCTCCAGGCCTGTCATTCTTTGGACCCCACCCCCCCTTCCTGATTTTTGCATTACACACCTTGCCCCCCCCTCCTCCTCTGTGCCTTTTCTGCCCTCCCCTCCCCCAGCTAGAGAGCTTCAGCACCAAGGATAGCTCAGAACAATGGCCCAGCCAGGGAGCGTCTGCAAAGTCTCCTCTCCCACAGCAGGAGCAGCAGATCTCTCCCCAGCAGGACAGCAGGAGCAGCGGTCCCTCAGCTGGTGTGCATTGTGGCCCCCCCCCCCCTCCGAATCCCAACAATGCAGCCCTGGGGGGGGCTCAGTCCCTATCTTCTACAATCCGGGACACAAAACCTCCCCCCCTCTACCGAGAGCTCAGAGCTGGAAAGATGCTCCCTACAAGAATCCCCTGCTAAACATTTAATAGAGAGAATCCTGATGGACAATCCCAGAGAGCCTGTAAAACCTAAGGGTCCCAGGGAGCCATCTGTCCCCTATATGTGTTTAACATAGGGAAGGGCCCATCCAGAAAGAGCAAGTTGCGTGCCATTGGTTGGCGGAGGAAGGGTTAAAGGAACCTGTTTAGCCTCCCTGCATGGGGCACAGCTGCTGCCATCCAATGGGTAGACTGTCAGAATCCCTTTAATCTACCCCCCCACCTCCTTTCATCCAGCCTTGTGTACGTTTGTGGGCGTGTGTGTCTTTTTATCCCCGGCCCCTCACTCTGACATCATTGAGAGTCAGGTTGGGGCGGGCATTTGGGCACCCAGGGAGGGGGCATCTGTTGGGAAAGAAAAGATTTTGAATCAGACCTCAAGATTCACTAAAGGGAGAAGAAGCATCTGGGTCTACAGGAGGGGAGGGGGTGAGGGTATCGACCGCTGTACCCCAAAAAAAAAAGAAGAAAAAAGAAGAAGACTTGAAGTGACCGCCCCCCCCTCCAGGCTTTGGGATCGATACTCTAACTGCATCACACAGGAGCACAGGGGCACTTCTTCAGCTGGCCTGGCATTTATCAAGTCCTCGGAGTGGCACCGGTGGCAGAAGGCAAAGAGGAACCCCCCCTTCCTTCCCCCCCCTTCCCAGTCCACCCCAAAGAAAACACCCCTGCTGGACAGGTTGATCCGGGTGGCACCTTCGAAGGGGGGAACTCCACACCTTGGACCGTCGAGTCTTGGTTATTTCGGGGCACAAGTGCCTTCTGCCACCCTCCCCTTTCCCCTCTACCCACCTCCTCGCCCCAATGAAGGAGCCGGATGCCATTAAACTCTTCATTGGGCAGATCCCCAGGAACCTCGAGGAGAAGGACCTCAAGCCAATCTTCGAGCAGTTTGGCAAAATCTATGAACTCACGGTCATCAAAGACAAATTCACCGGGGTGCATAAAGGTAAGGCCAAGAGGGTTCTACGTTGAGGTGGGTACGAAGAGTTTTGGGGGAGCTGGAGGGAGGGGGTTCATGGACTACCTCCTTGTTTATTTTAATTTTTAGGGTCCTACAAAACCCACCCACCCTACTTTTAGATCTTGGTTCATAGTGGCACCCAACAGCACCCTTCAAATGCCACCAGTTGCAGAGATGGGATGCCAAGTCTGGCAGTTGAGTTTTTAGATACATTGGGTGGGTTTGGAAAAGGTGGTCATGTCTAAATGGGGTTCCAAAGATAAATGTCCCCCCCCCTGTTCTTGAAGAAGGACTCTGTCCAACCGAACCCGACCAGTTTTGAAGGATGACAGCTGCCGCCTCATCTCATGGTGCCTCCAGGAAGGTCAGGGAGAGAGGGGGAGAGGTTCCCAAGGTGAAGAGGAAGCAGGGAGGCAGGGGAACAAAGGAAAAATCCTGAGATCCAGGAGAATTCCCAGATGTCATGAGTGATAATAACAGCAACACTGGATGGGGAATATCTGGAGAGACTCGGGAGCAGACAAAGGGTGAGCTTAGCTGCTTGAAGAACAATGGGAGCCGGCTGACATTGAGTACAGGAGATGTAGGGCAGCAAAGGGGGAACAAAAAAAATCACCCCCTTTTTTTCCGCAAAGGCAGATCGGAGAAGCCGGGGCTTCAGGGGGGTTTGCTGGTGATGTTGGGGGCAGGGTGATGTGTGATATTTGTGGAAGATGGTGTGACAGATGGCAGTGGAAGGGGGAGGGGGCGGCGGGGGGTGGGGGGGTTGTGGGTGGTTGGGAGATCAAGGGACACTTAATGAAGCGACACTGGTTAAGCTGAGCTGGGGGAAGGAGGCTCGGATCTTTGGTACTGGGGGGGGGGCCTAAACCCACGAGAGGGGCCCTCAAACCCAAACCGACCCACCTGTCCCAACTCCAAGGTCCACCTAGAATTATCCTCCACAAGTCTCAGTATTCCAGAAAGGACGGCTGTTTTCCGGGGGGGGGGGGGGGTTGTTTTTTCTGTAGATTGCAAGCTCTTGGGGGGAAAACCCCCATATTGTAAGATCCTTATCTATGTCTAGATTGCAAGCTTTTCGAGCAAGGCTTTTTTTTATAAAATGACGAAACCCAAATCTTATCAGCTTTTTCGGGGGAAGCCGCAAAATTTGACAGCGTGTGACAATGCCTCTAGATTGCAAGCTTCTTGGGCAAGGCTCTTGATAATGGTCAGCTGGGAAAGGGATACAGTTAAAGCGTCAGCCCCTTGGGCAAGCCCAACGCCTTTTGGTTGTACACTTCTGTTTTTTTTAATGCTGGCTTTGTGCTGTCACTAGAGTGCAAGCTTCTTGCGCAAGCGCCTCCCTTTATTCACTTTAACATCAGGCGAATCCTTATTTTTAGAGTGTAAGCTTCTTGTGCAAGCGCCTCCCTTCATTCACGATAACGTCAAGCGAATCCCCATCGCTAAAGTGCAAGCTTCTTGTGCAAGCATCTCCCTTTATTCACGATAACGTCAAGCGAATCCTCAGCGCTAGATTGCAAGCTTCTTGTGCAAGCGCCTCCCTGTATTCACAATAACGTCAAGCGAATCCTCAGCGCTAGAGTGCAAGCTTCTTGCGCAAGCGCCTCCCTTCATTCACGATAACGTCAAGCGAATCCTCAGTGCTAGAGTGCAAGCTTCTTGCGCAAGAGCCTCCTTTTATTCACGATAACGTCTACCGAATCCTCATCGCTAGAGTGCAAGCTTCTTGCGCAAGCGCCTCCCTTCCTTCACGATAACGTCAAGTGAATCCTTATCGCTAGAGTGCAAGCTTCTTGTGCAAGCGCCTCCCTGTATTCACAATAACGTCACGCGAATCCTCGGCGCTAGATTGCAAGCTTCTTGCGCAAGCGCCTCCCTTTATTCACGATAGCATCAAGTGAATCCTCATTTTTAGAGTGTAAGCTTCTTGCGCAAGCACTTTCTTTTATTCATGATAACGTTAAGTGAATCGTTGGCACTAGAATGTAAGCTTCTTGCACAAGCGCCTCCCTTTATTTATAACGTCAAGTGAATCCTCAGCGCTAGAGTGCAAGCTTCATGCGCAAGAGCCTCCCTTTTTTCATGTTAACGTCAAGTTATTTCTCGGTGCTAGAGTGTAAGCTTCTTGCGCAAGCGCCTCCCTTTATTTATGATAACGTCAAGTGAATCCTCAGCGCTAGAGTGCAAGCCCCTCCCTTTATTCACGATAACGTCAAGTAAATCCTCGGCGCTAGATTGTAAGCTTCTTGCGCAAGCCCCTCCCTTTATTCACGATAACGTCACGCGAATCCTCGGCACTAGAGTGCAAGCTTCTTGCACAAGCGCCTCCCTTTATTCACGATAACGTCACGTGAATCCTCGGCGCTAGAGTGTAAGCTTCTTGCGCAAGCGCCTCCCTTTATTTATGATAACGTCAAGTGAATCCTCAGCGCTAGAGTGCAAGCTTCTTGCACAAGCACCTCCCTTTATTCACGATAACATCACGTGAATCCTTGGCGCTAGAGTGCAAGCGCCTCCCTTTATTCACGATAACGTCACGCGAATCCTCAGCGCTAGAGTGCAAGCTTCTTGCGCAAGCGCCTCCCTTTATTCACTTTAACATCAGGTAAATCCTTATTTTGAGAGTGTAAGCTTCTTGTGCAAGAGCCTCTCTTTTCTCACAATAATATCAATCAAAGCCTCAGCTCTAGAGTGCAAGCTTCTGGGGCGAGACTTTTAAGTGTATACAATGTATATTTATAGCCATTTTTTTGTAGCTCTTACTCTTAGAGTGCAAGCTCTTGCGGGGTCTGTCTTGCTCCTTTCGGCGGGTAGATTGTAAGATGTTGGTCACACCAGGGCATCGCCCCCAAATCACAAAGCTGCCCAAAATTAGAGCGCTGAAAAAAGTCACAACAATTTATTGATTTATATTATGACCACATAAAAACACCTGACGCGTTTCGGAGTCCCAACTTTCACCTTCGTCAGGGCTTTAGAACATTTATTTATTAGAGAGCCGAGCCTTGGCCGCCCAGAGCAACCGGCCAGTTTCACACACTGGCAGCAGGCGGTAGGTTGCTGAGTGGTTGCCATAGTTACTGTGCCTTGCACGTCCTCGCTGCCTTTTGCCCATGGCTTGCAATGTTGTTGCCGATTTCTACACTACGCCCATATGGTTCTCCTTGGCAGATGTACCTTCAGAAACTGCCAACAAAAAAAAATATGTAGGTCTATTCAAAGGTGCCATAGATTGACAGCCATTGTGGGACTACAAGCCCCAATGTCACCTGACTGGTGAGGCATGCTGAGACTTGTAGTTCTTTGGCCGCTCTCCAGGTGGTCACCTGCCTCTTCCACTTCATCCTCTCGGATTTTCACTTTTTTTTTGTAGGCTGAAGCCAATCTCCGAAATGGATTGAGGATTTTGTAATTGGCTTTAGGCTTAACCCGTCAGTGCCTGAAGGCACATTCATCAACTGGGGGGGGGGGCTTTATACATGAGGGCCACCTGGAAGGAAGAAGGGGGTTACTGAGGGGGAGGGGGACCCAGGGTTTCCCGAAACTCAGCTGGCTTCCAGGTGTGAAGGGTGTTTCTGCGCCCCCCTTGTCAGGTGCCCTCAACGTTGAATCTCAGGTGAGGTGAAACAAGAGAACCCATTGTGACTTCCAAAGGTCTGAAGAGCTCATGAATTATTCCACCCCGTCATTGTCTTCTCCTTGCTGACAGCGCCCCGCCGGTGTCACACCTTACCACCCGCCACCAGGCCTGCTAAGGCGCAGATATTCTAAACCTAGTTCCCCCCCGCCACTCCCTCCACTCTACAAAATTTTCAAAGCCCTCGTCCATGAAAATGGCCAACGGCGAACTCTGCCAAAAGGTTTTCCGAAAAACCCGATCGAGTGCCACAGAACGCAAATGGTGGCAAGCTCTATGTTTCTCGACACAAAATTCGAGGGGCGGGCCCAGATTGGGCACCGTTGTTCCACCACGGTGGCGGTCGGAGATGTCAATGGCAAGATGGCTTCCCGACAAAAAAAATTTTTTATATGTTGAACTGTGTCAGGGGGGATGCTGGGAATATCCAGGGATGACGGACGCAGCTTGTCAGAGAGAGATCTCCCCAA
The DNA here is from genome assembly GCF_905171775.1 of Rana temporaria. Taxonomy (NCBI): domain Eukaryota; kingdom Metazoa; phylum Chordata; class Amphibia; order Anura; family Ranidae; genus Rana; species Rana temporaria. The sequence goes on from NC_053501.1 coordinate 118,889,902, forward strand.
GTCCGATCAACACCAAAAACACATCCATGGCCACCTGGTCATTCCCCCAATCTGTGATACAATTACTAATGGAATATTCCTTGACCAGATATTCCGGCAACCTTCACTTCTGGACCTCTGTATTCATTTATCATCTATCTATTCCATATCTATTTATCTGCTCACCTACTTTTCTTTCTTTCTAATTATCTCATCTTTGGCCTCCCTATCATTGATAGATAGACCTCCAGGCTTGGTGAATTGGGGGTGAATTATCTGGTTGGGGGTGCTCCTAGTCTTTTCTCTTTCCTTCTCTTCTTTTCTCTTCCCTTCCCTATAAGACCCCCAACGTTGGTGTATTGTGGGTTCATCGGTTTGGGGGCACCCTAGTCTATCAATCTATTTATCTAATCATCGACGTACCTTCTATCTAATTTTCATGATTTACCCTTTCTAATTTTACTAGTTCAACTTTTATTCTATCTTTCTAATTATCTCAATTTTGACCTCCCTATCAATGATGGATAGACCTCCAGCCTTGGTGAATTGTGGGTGGAGTATGTGTTTGAGGGGGGGGGGGGGTGTTAGACTATCTATCTATCTATCTATCCACTCGCCCCTGCTTTCTAATTTTCTTGCCTCTTGATCTTCCATATCAAAACTTCCAGTCTTGGTGAATTATGGGTTGAGTATCTGGTTATGGGGTGTCCTGGTCTATCTATCTATCTATCTATCTATCTATCTATCTATCTATCTATCTATCTATCTATCTATCTATCCACTCATCTGCTTTCTAATTCCCTTAGATCTTGACCTGCCTATCAATGATGTCTAGACCTCCAGTCTTGGTGAATTATCTGGTTGGGGGTGCTCCTAGTCTCTTTTCTCTTTCCTTCCCTATAAGATCCCCAACGTTCGTGGATTGTGGGTTCAGTATCGGTTTGGGGGAATACTAGTCTATCTATCTATCTATCTATCTATCTATCTATCTATCTATCTATCTATCTATCTATCTATCTATCTAATCCTCTACGTACCTTCTATCTAATTTTCATAATTTACTGTCTTTCAAATTTTACTAATTCCACTTTTATTCTATCTTTCTAATTATCTACATTTTGACCTCCCTATCAATGATGGATGATGATCAATGAATTGTGCGTGGAGTATCTATCTATCTATCTATCTATCTATCTATCTATCTATCTATCTATCCACTCGTCTAATTTTTTGGGCTCTTGACCTGCATATCAATAATGGCTAGACCTCCAGCCTTGGTGAATTATGGGTTGAGTATCTGGTTGTGGGGTGTCCTGGTCTATCTATCTATCTATCTATCTATCTATCTATCTATCTACTCTATCTATTCACTCGTCTGCTTTATAATTGTCTTGGCTCTTGACCTGCCTATCAATGATGTCTAGACCTCCAGTCTTGGTGAATTGTGGGTGGAGTATCTGGTTGTGGGATGTCCTAGACTGTCTGTCTATCTATCTACTCATCTACTTTTCTTTCTTCTTTCTAATTATTATCTCAGAATTGTGGGTGAATTCCATCCCCTTCCCTATAAGATCCCCATCATTGGTGGATTGTGGGTTCAGTATCGGTTTGGGGGTGTCCTAGTCTATTAATCTATCTAATCATCTACGTACCTTCTATCTAATTTTCATAATTTACTGTCTTTCTAATTTTACTAATTCAGTTTTCATTCTATCTTTCTAATTATCTCAATGTTGACCTCCCTATCAATGATGGATAGACCTCCAGCCTTGGTGAATTGTGTGTGGAGTACCTATCTATCTATCTATCTATCTATCTATCTATCTATCTATCTATCTACTCACTTTTTTGGGTTCTTGACCTGCCTATCAATAATGACTAGACCTGCAGTCTTGGTGAATTATGGGTTGAGTATCTAGTTGTGGGGTGTCCTGGTCTATCTATCTATCTATCTATCTATCTATCTATCTATCTATCTAATTCCCTTAGCTCTTGACTTGCCTATCAATGATGTCTAGACCTCCATCCTTGGTGAATTGTGGGTGGAGTATCTGGTTGTGGGATGTCCTAGACTGTCTGTCTATCTATCTATATATCCACTCGTCTGCTTTTCTAATTTTCTTGGCTCTTGGCCTGCCTATCAATAATGAGTAGACCTCCATCCTTGGTGAATTATGGGTTGAGTATCTGGTTGTGGGGTGTCCTGGTCTGTCTGTCTGTCTACTCATCTGCTTTCTAATTCCCTTAGCTCTTGACTTGCTCTATCAATGATGTCTAGACCTCCAGCCTATGTGAATTGTGGGTGGAGTATCTGGTTGTGAGATGTCTTAGACTGGCTGCCTCTATCTACTCATCTAATTTTCTTTCTTCTTTCCAATTATCTCAGTTTTGGCCTTCCTATCATTGATAGATAGACCTCCAGTCTCAGTGAATTGTGGGGATCTTCCCTATAAGATCCCCAACCTTGGTGAATTGTGGGTTCAGTATCTGTTTGGGGGTGTACTAGTCTATATATCTAATCTATCTAATCATCTACATACTTTCTACCTAATTTCCATAATTTACCTTCTTTTTAATTTGACTAATTTTACTTTTATTCTATCTTTCTAATGATCTCAATCTTGACCTCCCTATCAATGAACAATAGACCTCCATCCTTGGTGAATTGTGGGTGGAATATCTGTTTGGGGGGGGGGGGTCTTAGTGAATTATGGGTTGAGTATCTGGTTGTGGGGTGTCCTGGTCTATCTATCTATCTTTCTATCTATCTATTCATCTACTTTCATTCTATCTTTGTAATTATCTTGGTTCTTGGCCTCCCTATCAATGATGAGTAGACCTCCAGTCTTGGTGAATTATGGGTGGAGTATTTGGTAAAAGTGTGATCCTCGATCTATCTATCTATCTATCTATCTATCTATCTATCTATCCGCTCATCTACTTTCATTCTTTCTTTCTAATCATCTTGGTTCTTGGCCTCCCTATTAATGAGTAGACCGCCAGCCTTGGTGAATTATGGGTGGAGTATCTAGTTGGGGGTGCTCCTAGTTATTCTATCTATCTATCTACTAGTCTGCTTTCTAATTTTCTTGGCTCTTGACCTCCATTCTTGGTGCATTATGGGTTGAGTATCTGGTTGTGGGGTATCCTGGTCTATCTATCTATCTATCTATCTATCCGCTCATCTACTTTCATTCTATCTTTCTAATTATCTTGGTTCTTTGGCCTCCCTATCAATGCTGAGTATACCTCCAGTCTTGGTGAATTATGGGTTGAGTATCTGGTTGTGGGGTATCCTGGTCTATCTATCTATCTATCTATCTATCTATCTATCTATCTATCTATCTATCTATCTATCCGTTCATCTTCTTTCATTCTATCTTTCTAATTATCTTGTTTCTTGGCCAACCTATCAATGATGAGTAGACCTCCAGTCTTGGTGAATTATGGGTTGAGTACTTAGTTGGGGGCTCTCCTAGGTCGACCTATCTATCTATATATCTATATATCTTTCCGCTCATCTACTTTCATTCTAGCTTTCTAATTATCTTGGTTCTTGGCCTCCCTATTAATGATGAGTAGACCTCCAGCCTTAATGAATTGTAGATGGAGTATCTAGTTGGGGGTGCTCCTAGTTCTATCTATCTACTAGTCTGCTTTCTAATTTTCTTGGCTCTTGACCTCCAGTCTTGGTGAATTATGGGTTGAGTATCTGGTTGTGGGGTGTCCTGGTCTATCTATCTATCTATCCGCTCATCTACTTTTATGCTTTCTTTCTAATTATCTTGATTATTGGCCTACCTATCAGTGATGAGTAGACCTCCAGTCTTGGTGAATTATTGGTGGAGTATCTGGTTGTGGGTTGTAGTCTTTCTATCTATTGATCTATCTATCTATCTATCTATCTATCTATCTATCTATCTATCTATCTATCGGTTCATCTACTTTCCTTCTATCTTTCTAATTATCTTGGTTCTTGGCCTCCCTATCAATGCTGAGTAGACCTCCAGTCTTGGTGAATTATGTGTTGAGTATCTGGTTGTGGGATGTCCTGGTCTATCTATCTATCTATCTATCTATCTATCCATCCTTTCCTCTGCTTTTATTCTACCTTTCTAATTTACTTGGTTCTTGACCTCCCTATCAGTGATGAGTAGACCTCCAGTCTTGGTGAATTATTGGTGGAGTATCTGGTTGTGGGTTGTAGTCTTTCTATCTATTGATCTATCTATCTATCTATCTATCTATCTATCTATCTATCTATCTATCTATCGGTTCATCTACTTTCCTTCTATCTTTCTAATTATCTTGGTTCTTGGCCTCCCTATCAATGCTGAGTAGACCTCCAGTCTTGGTGAATTATGTGTTGAGTATCTGGTTGTGGGATGTCCTGGTCTATCTATCTATCTATCTATCTATCTATCTATCTATCTATCTATCTATCCATCCTTTCCTCTGCTTTTATTCTACCTTTCTAATTTACTTGGTTCTTGACCTCCCTATCAATGATGAGTAGACCTCCAGTTTTTGGTGAATTATGGGTTGAGTATCTGGTTGTGGGGTGTCCTGGTCTATCTATCTATCTATCTATCTATCTATCTATCTATCTATCTATCTATCTATCTATCTATCTATCTATCTATCTATCTACCTGTCTAGCTATCTATCCGTTCCTCTACTTTCATTCTATCTTTCTAATTATCTTGGTTCTTGGCCTCCCTATCAATGGTGGTTATGAATTATGGGTTGAGTATCTGGTTGTGGGGTGTCCTGATCTTTCTATCTACCTAGCTATCCGCTCATCTACTTTCATTCTATCTTTCTAATTATCTTGGTTCTTGGCCTCCCTACCAATGGTGGTTATCCCTCCAGTCTTGGTAAATTGTGGGTTGGAGTATTTGGTTTGGGGTGATCCTAGATCGATCTATCTATTTTTCTATCTATCTATTTATCTATCTATTTTCAATCTATCTATCTATCTATCTAATCTATCTATCTAATCTCAGTTCTTGGCCTCCCTATCAATGGCGGTTACCCCTCCAGTCTTGGTGAATTGTGGGTGGGGGGAGGGGAGGGGGTGCCTGGTATCTGTCAGATTGTATGTGTGTGTCAGCCTTTGTGTCAAGGTGAGATGACTCATCCCGGCGATGTTGTCGGATCATATAGACGGGAGGGATGTGAATAATTTAGTAATAATAAACACGGCGGTACAATCACACTATGGTGGGGGGGGGGGCGGGACTTTGTCCTGGGGGGACACATCAGAAGAAATAGAAATATTCCTCCCACGTCTCGTGGAATCATAAAATAATCATTTGGTGTTTGTGTTGCAGAACGTTGGAGATCTTTTACTGTTGTCTCTATTTTTTTTTTTTTTTTTTCCATATAATAATAAAATATTAATAATTTCATAACTGATAAGACATTTAATAATCAATAATAAGACAACCGATCACTGGACAATCTTTGGAGGATGGTGAGAATTTGTTCTTCTCTCCTAATTGCCAAGACTGGACACATCAAGCGGTGGGAGGTTATCCTGTGGCAGGAGTGCCCATTATGAGGGGTTCCCACCATTCCTGTGCTGAGTTCCTGGGTCTGTACACCCGCTGTGCCCATTATGAGGGGTTCCCACCACCCCTGTTCTGAGTTCCCGGGTCTGTACACCCGCTGTGCCCATTATGAGGGGTCCCACCATCCCTGTGCTGAGTTCCCGGGTCTGTACCCCCGCTGTGCCCATTATGAGGGGTCCCACCATCCCTGTGCTGAGTTCCCGGGTCTATACCCCCGCTGTGCCCATTATGAGGAGTTCCCACCATCCCTGTGCTGGGTTCCCGGGTCTGTACACCCACTGTGCCCATTATGAGGGGTTCCCACCATCCCTGTGCTGAGTTCCCGGGTCTGTACACCCGCTGTGCCCATTATGAGGGGTTCCCACCATCCCTGTGCTGAGTTCCCGGGTCTGTACACCCGCTGTGCCCATTATGAGGGGTTCTCACCATCCCTGTGCCGAGTTCCCGGGTCTGAACACCCGCTGTGCCCATTATGAGGAGTTCCCACCATCCCTGTGCTGAGTTCCCAGGTCTGTACACCCGCTGTGCCCATTATGAGGGGTTCCCACCATCCCTGTGCTGAGTTCCCGGGTCTGTACACCCGCTGTGCCCATTATGAGGGGTTCCCACCATCCCTGCGCTGAGTTCCCGGGTCTGTACACCCGCTGTGCCCATTATGAGGGGTTCCCACCATCCCTGTGCTGAGTTCCCAGGTCTGTACACCCGCTGTGCCCATTATGAGGGGTTCCCACCATCCCTGCGCTGAGTTCCCGGGTCTGTACACCCGCTGTGCCCATTATGAGGGGTTCCCACCATCCCTGTGCTGAGTTCCCAGGTCTGTACACCCGCTGTGCCCCATTATGAGGGGTTTCCACCATCCCTGTGCTAAGTTCCCGGGTCTGTACACCCGCTGTGCCCATTATGAGGGGTTCCCACCATCCCTGTGCTGAGTTCCCGGGTCTGTACACCCGCTGTGCCCATTATGAGGGGTTCCCACCATCCCTGTGCTGAGTTCCCGGGTCTGTACACCCGCTGTGCCCATTATGAGGGGTTTCCACCATCCCTGTGCTAAGTTCCCGGGTCTGTACACCCGCTGTGCCCATTATGAGGGGTTCCCACCATCCCTGTGCTGAGTTCCCGGGTCTGTACACCCGCTGTGCCCCATTATGAGGGGTTCCCACCATCCCTGTGCTGAGTTCCCGGGTCTGTACACCCGCTGTGCCCATTATGAGGGGTTCCCACCATCCCTGTGCTGAGTTCCCGGGTCTGTACACCCGCTGTGCCCCATTATGAGGGGTTCTCACCATCCTTACTGGGTTTTAATTAATGTAATGTTATGGAGGATTGAACAGCCGGGTGTAATTCTCGGTATCTCCTTTTATTCTGTATGTATGGACTCTGCACAGTACCACTTCTCTTGTCCTGTATGTCGGGTGTAATTCTCGGTATCTGTCCTTGCTCTGTGTGTATGGACTCTGCTCAGTACCACTTCTCTTGTGTAATTCTCGGTATCTCTCCTCTCTTGCAGGATGCGCCTTCTTGACGTACTGCGCCCGGGAGTCGGCGCTGAAAGCTCAGAGTGCTCTCCATGAACAGAAGACGTTGCCGGGGGTAAGTGTCTGCGGCGGGGAGGGGGGGGTGAGTCATGTGACCTCGTCCCCCGCGCTTTATAAATAGCACATTATAATTAATGCTCCTCCTGTGGAAGTGTCAGTTGGGGGGAGGGGGGGGGGGGCTCATGTACAGATGTGTCAAGTTCACAGATAATACCCCCCCCCATCACTCTCACTAGATGCCCCGCCCTTTTCCCCAGGTGGATTCGTAGTGCATAGGGAGTTCTGGGTGCGCCACCCTGCTGGGGGTGGGGGGTATTGTGGCCTCCAACAGGATGTTTATGTGACGGCTTCACTATATATAGCGCAATGCTCTGCAGGATCCTGGAAAGACTTTTATTGAAAATAAACTTAAAATTGAATGAAAAAAAAAAGAATAATTATAGGAGCTGTGAAGTCACGCTCCTTTTATTTATAGGGTGACAACATTTGTCATATCCTTCAATTCTGCTGAGTGCGTGTCACTGCTCTGCCTCCTGCCTGCTATTTGGTTTAGTAGTCACCTTGCCATGTTGGTGACGTCCCTCTAGTAGGTCAACATACGCTCCTACTGTAGGCCTGATGTCAATCTTCAGCTAGTGTGTGGCTAATATAGGTCCTTTTTTAAATTCAGGGGTACAGTTAGATGCTGCGGGCCCCTGAGCCCCCCCCCCCCCCTTGCCACATAAAAGCTTTCCAGGGTCCTGCTCTGCACTTTTGTAAAGGCTTTTTATATAAATAGATGTTCTTTGGAGACAGGTACTCTTTAGATGGGGTGCAGTAGACACAGCTGTCCACAGGTCCATAGGGGGGGGGGCCTTGTGAATTCTCCTCCCCTTTTCTGTTTCCAGCTCTATGGGCCCAATGCTATTTCATTACACCTCTGGATATGTAGGGAGGAAGGGAGGCAATAGGTAGAGAAGGGGTGGCGGGGGCAGAAGGGCAGCTAGTGTGGCTTTAGGTGGGTCATGCAGTACACAATTCAGGAAAGGACAGGAGAATGTCACAGGCTTCAGTAGAGAGGACACTGGGGAGGCCATGAGGAGGCTGGCATTAAGAAAGGTGGGGCAGTAAAGCAAATAATAGTGAGGTTGGGAGTGGAGATAATTATGAAGACTTAAGCTGGACCGTTTGGTAGAAAAGGCAGGAGAGTGGTAGGAACGGGTGTTGGTAGAGAAGGCAGGAGGAGGGTGGTAGGGATGGAAGTTAGGGGGAAGGTGGCACAGATGGGCATTGGTAGAGAAGGCAGGTGGAGGGTGGTAGGGATGGGCATTGGTAGAAAAGGCAGGCGGGTGGTAGGGATTGGCGTTGGTAGAGAAGGCAGGTGGAGGACGGTAGCGATGGGCGTTGGTAGAGAAGGCAGGAGAAGGGTGGTAGGGATGGGTGTTTGTAGAGAAGGCAGGAGGAGGGTGGTAGGGATGGGTGTTGGTAGAGAAGGCAGGTGGGTGGTAGGGATGAGCATTGTTAGAGAAGGCAAGTGGGGGGTGGTAGGGATGGGTGTTCGTAAAGAAGGCAGGTGGGGGTGGTAGGGATGGGTGTTGGCAAAGAAGGCAGGTGGAGGGAGGTAGGGATGGGCATTGGTAGAGAAGGCATGTGGAGGTTGGTAGGGATGGGCGTTGGTAGAGAAGGCAGATGGAGGTTGGTAGGGATGGGCGTTGGTAGAGAAAGCAGGTGGAGGTTGGTAGGGATGGGTGTTGATAGAGAAGGCAGGAGGAAGGTGGTAGGGATTGGTGTTGGTAGAGAAGGCAGGTGGAGGTTGGTAGGGATGGGCGTTGGTAGAGAAGGCAGGTGGTTGGTAGGGATGGGTGTTGGTAGAGAAGGCAGGAGGAAGGTGGTAGGGATTGGTGTTGTTAGAGAAGGCAGGATGAGGGTGGTAGGGATTGGTGTTGGTAGAGAAGGCAGGATGAGGGTGGTAGGGATGGGTGTTGGTAGAGAAGTTAGGAAGAAGGTGGTAGGGATGGGCGTTGGTAGAGAAGTTAGGAAGAAGGTGGTAGGGATGGGCGTTGGTAGAGAAGGCAGGTGGAGGGTGGTAGGGATTGGTGTTGGTAGAGAAGGCAGGATGAGTGTGGTAGGGATGGGTGTTGGTAGAGAAGGCAAGTGGAGGGTGGTAGGGATTGGTGTTGGTAGAGAAGTTAGGAAGAAGGTGGTAGGGATGGGCGTTGGTAGAGAAGGCAGGTGGAGGGTGGTAGGGATGGGCGTTGGTAGAGAAGGCAGCAGGTGGAGGGTGGTAGGGATGGGCATTGGTAGAGAAGGCAGCAGGTGGAGGGTGGTAGGGATGGGCGTTGGTAGAGAAGGCAGCAGGTGGAGGGTGGTAGGGATGGGCATTGGTAGAGAAGGCAGCAGGTGGAGGGTGGTAGGGATGGGCATTGGTAGAGAAGGCAGCAGGTGGAGGGTGGTAGGGATGGGTGTTGGTAGAGAGGACAGAAGAAACATGGTGAGGACAGAAGTTGGGTAGAAAAGACAAGAGGAAGATGGTAGGGAAGGGAGTTGAAAGAGAAGACAGGAGGAGGATTGCATGGAAAGGAGTTGGGCAGAGAAAGGGAATATGAAGGTGGTAGGGAAAGGAGTTGAAAGAGAAGGCAGAAAGAGAAAGTTTGGGACAAAAGTTCAGAAGAGAGGGGGTTGTAGAAAGTAAAAAGGAGGGTAGTGGGAAAAATATGAGTTAGGCAGATAGAAGAATAATGGTGGTAGGGCCGAAGTTGGACAGAGAAAACAGGAGTAGACTGGTAGGGACCAGAGTTGGGCAGAGAGGATAGGAGGAAGGTGATTGGGACCAGAGTTGGATAGAGAACTGGAGTGGGGTGGTAGCGAAAGGTGTTGCGTGTAGAGGGAAGGATAGAAGGAACAGGAGTTCAGTAGGGAGGACAGGAGAAGGATGGTAGGGACAGGAGTTGGGTTGAGAGGACAGAAGAAGGATGGTAGGGACATGAGTTGGGTAGAGAGGACAGGATGAGGTTGGTAAGGACAGGAGTTGGGTTGAGAGGACAGGATGAGGTTGGTAGGGACAGGAATTGGGTAGAGAGGAGAGGATAAGGTTGGTAGGGACAGGAATTGGGTAGAGAGGAGAGGATAAGGTTGGTAGGGACAGGAATTGGGTAGAGAGGAGAGGATAAGGTTGGTAGGAACAGGAGTTGGGTAGAGAGGATAGGAGAAGGATGGTAAGGACATGAGTTGAGTAGAGAGGACAGTATGAGATTGGTAGGGACAGGAATTGGGTAGAGAGGATAGGAGAAGGATGGTAGGGACAGGAGTTGCGTGGAGAAAAGAGTGTGGTAGGAATAGGATTTGATTAGGGAAGGGAAGAAAAAACAAAAGTTTAATAGAGAGGACAGGAAGAGTGTGGCAGTGCCATTTTTGGGTAGAGAAAGGATAGTATGGACAGAAATTGGGTAGAGAGGACAGGAGGAGGTTGGTGGAGACAGGAGTTGGGTATAGAAGGGGAGATGGTTAGGACAGGAGTTGAGAAGAGGATAGTAGGGAGGGTAATTGGGTAGAGAGAGGAAGGTGGTAGGAAAAGTTGAGTGGAGAGGACAGGAGTTGGGTAGAAAAGGGTGGATGGTAGGAACAGGAGTTGGATAAATAAGACTAGAGGAAACTGTCAGGGACAAGAATTTGGTAGAAAGGGGAAGCTGGTAGGAACAGGAGTTGGGTAGAGAGGACAGGATGAGGTTGGTAGGAACAGGAGTTGGGTAGAGAGGACAGGATGAGGTAGGTAGGGACAGGAGTTGGGTAGAGAGGACAGGATGAGGTTGGTAGGGACGGGAGTTGGGTAGAGAGGACAGGATGAGGTTGGTAGGGACAGGAGTTGGGTAGAGAGGACAGTATGAGGTTGGTAGGGATGGGAGTTGGGTAGAGATGACAGGAGGAAGTTGGTAGGGATGGGAGTTGGGTAGAGAGGACAGGAGGAAGTTGGTAGGGATGGGAGTTGGGTGGAGAGGACAGGATGAGGTTGGTAGGGACAGGAGTTGGGTAGAGAAGACAGGATGAAGTTGGTAGAGACAGGAGTTGGGTGGAGAGGACAGGATGAGGTTGGTAGGGACGGGAGTTGGGTAGAGAGGATAGGATGAGATTGGGAGGGACAGAAGTTGGGTTGAGAGGACAGGATGAGATTGGTAAGGACAGGAGTTGGGTTGAGAGGACAGGAGAAGGATGGTAGGGACAGGAGTTGGGTAGAGAGGACAGGATGAGATTGGGAGGGACAGAAGTTGGGTTGAGAGGACAGGATGAGATTGGTAAGGACAGGAGTTGGGTAGAGAGGATAGGAGAAGGATGGTAAGGACATGAGTTGAGTAGAGAGGACAGTATGAGATTGGTAGGGACAGGAATTGGGTAGAGAGGATAGGAGAAGGATGGTAGGGACAGGAGTTGCATGGAGAAAAGTGTGGTAGGAATAGGATTTGATTAGGGAAGGGAAGAAAAAACAAAAGTTTAATAGAGAGGACAGGAAGAGTGTGGCAGTGCCATTTTTGGGTAGAGAAAGGATAGTATGGACAGAAATTGGGTAGAGAGGACAGGAGGAGGTTGGTGGAGACAGGAGTTGGGTATAGAAGGGGAGATGGTTAGGACAGGAGTTGAGAAGAGGATAGTAGGGAGGGTAATTGGGTAGAGAGAGGAAGGTGGTAGGAAAAGTTGAGTGGAGAGGACAGGAGTTGGGTAGAAAAGGGTGGATGGTAGGAACAGGAGTTGGATAAATAAGACTAGAGGAAACTGTCAGGGACAAGAATTTGGTAGAAAGGGGAAGCTGGTAGGAACAGGAGTTGGGTAGAGAGGACAGGATGAGGTTGGTAGGAACAGGAGTTGGGTAGAGAGGACAGGATGAGGTAGGTAGGGACAGGAGTTGGGTAGAGAGGACAGGATGAGGTTGGTAGGGACGGGAGTTGGGTAGAGAGGACAGGATGAGGTTGGTAGGGACAGGAGTTGGGTAGAGAGGACAGTATGAGGTTGGTAGGGATGGGAGTTGGGTAGAGATGACAGGAGGAAGTTGGTAGGGATGGGAGTTGGGTAGAGAGGACAGGAGGAAGTTGGTAGGGATGGGAGTTGGGTGGAGAGGACAGGATGAGGTTGGTAGGGACAGGAGTTGGGTAGAGAAGACAGGATGAAGTTGGTAGAGACAGGAGTTGGGTGGAGAGGACAGGATGAGGTTGGTAGGGACGGGAGTTGGGTAGAGAGGATAGGATGAGATTGGGAGGGACAGAAGTTGGGTTGAGAGGACAGGATGAGATTGGTAAGGACAGGAGTTGGGTTGAGAGGACAGGAGAAGGATGGTAGGGACAGGAGTTGGGTAGAGAGGACAGGATGAGATTGGGAGGGACAGAAGTTGGGTTGAGAGGACAGGATGAGATTGGTAAGGACAGGAGTTGGGTAGAGAGGATAGGAGAAGGATGGTAAGGACATGAGTTGAGTAGAGAGGACAGTATGAGATTGGTAGGGACAGGAATTGGGTAGAGAGGATAGGAGAAGGATGGTAGGGACAGGAGTTGCATGGAGAAAAGTGTGGTAGGAATAGGATTTGATTAGGGAAGGGAAGAAAAAACAAAAGTTTAATAGAGAGGACAGGAAGAGTGCGGCAGTGCCATTTTTGGGTAGAGAAAGGATAGTATGGACAGAAATTGGGTAGAGAGGACAGGAGGAGGTTGGTGGAGACAGGATTTGGGTATAGAAGGGGAGATGGTTAGGACAGGAGTTGAGTAGAGGATAGTAGGGAGGGTAATTTGGGTAGAGAGAGGAAGGTGGTAGGAAAAGTTGAGTGGAGAGGACAGGAGTTGGGTAGAAAAGGGTGGATGGTAGGAACAGGAGTTGAGTAAATAAGACTAGAGGAAACTGTCAGGGACAAGAAATTGGTAGAAAGGGGAAGCTGGTAGGAACAGGAGTTGAATAGAGAGGACAGGATGAGGTTGGTAGGGACAGGAGTTGGGTAGAGAGGACAGGATGAGGTTGGTAGGGACAGGAGTTGGGTAGAGAGGACAGGATGAGGTTGGTAGGGAAGGGAGTTGGGTGGAGAGGACAGGATGAGGTTGGTAGGGACGGGAGTTGGGTAGAGAGGACAGGATGAGGTTGGTAGGGATAGGAGTTGGGTAGAGAGGACAGGATGAGGTTGGTAAGGATGGGAGTTGGGTGGAGAGGACAG